>NW_019396217.1:0-99124 GCF_000591075.1 Eurytemora carolleeae
GGTTGCGTGAATAATTCTTACTCCGTTTCATCTAGCTCCGGCTCCGGTGGGCCGGAGCAAAAAAATATGCTGCTACTATCTTCCAGCATTCGGTATAAGGTGTATATTTCACCGTTCTCTTCAATCCAAATACTATATATATATATATATATCCAGGTATCTACAATATATAATTGAAGCAGAGAATTTTGAAAATGCATTCATGGTTTAGGAATACCAATAAAGGATGTTATTGTAAAGACGACCTAAAACATTTTTAAAAATCCCAAGGTTTAGATTTATAAGGAAACAGACAGTACATTTCCGTACAGTCGTCTCTGAAATCTCATCCTTTTCCCCCTCACGATAAACTAGAGGTCATTTTCCCCCTCACGATAAACTAGAGGTAATTTTTCCCCTTCACGATTAACTAGAGCTCATTTTACCCCCTCACGATAAACCAGAGGTCATTTTTCCCCCTCACGATAAACTAGAGGTCATTTTTCCCCCTCACGATAAACTAAAGGTAATTTTTTCCCCCTCACGATAAACTAGAGGTCATTTTTCCCTCTCACGATAAAGTAGAGGGAATTTTTCCCCCTTACGATAAACTAGAGGTCATTTTCCCCCTCACGATAAACTAGAGGTAATTTTTCCCCCTCACGATAAACTAGAGGTAATTTTCCCCCTCACGATAAACTAGAGGTCATTTTTCCCCCTCACGATAAACTAGCGGTAATTTTTCCCCTTCACGATTAACTAGAGCTCATTTTACCCCCTCACGATAAACTAGAGGTCATTTTTCCCCCTCACGATAAACTAGAGGTCATTTTTCCCCCTCACGATAAACTAAAGGTAATTTTTTCCCCCTCACGATAAACTAGAGGTCATTTTTCCCCCTCACGATAAACTAGAGGTCATTTTCCCCCTCACGATAAACTAGAGGCCATTTTTCCCCTTCACGATTAACTATAGCTCATTTTCCCCCTCACGATAAACTAGAGGCCATTTTTCCCCCTCACGATAAACTAGAGGTCATTTTTAACCCCTCACGATAAACTAGAGGTCATTTTTCCCCTCACAATAAACTGGAGGTCATTTTTCCCCCTCACGATAAACTATAGGTCACTTTTCCCCCACCCCACGATAAACTAGAGGTCATTTTTCCCCCTCACGATAAACTAGAGGTCATTTTCCCCTTACGATAAATTCGAGGTCATTTTCCTCCTCACGATAAATAGAGGTCAAAGAGGTTAAAACTCAATCAGCCTCTCTCTTCTTCAATGTTTTTTGATTTTATAGCTACTGGTAAGAAAAAAAAGTTGCTTTATAACGATATAAAATAAACATAAAATCACTTAGTTCACGACTCTATTGGTCCCTATGTATCAATAGTCAAGTGTAGGGGTTTAAGATAAATTCAATTGTGAAAAAAATCGAATCTTTCAGGGTTCTCCCAGTCATAGGTACCTTATGTAAAAGACTTACGAAAAGAGCGAATTTTTTGGTTTACAGCCTAAAAATGTAATCGAGTATCTTAGTACTTTTGAAGGGGTCTTGGTCTTCATTTCCACGGAATGATGGTTGATATTTTATTCATATATTTATCTATATTTTACCATATAAACACTCATATAAACATTACGTATTCTATTTTTGACATTTCTTTTTAAAAACATCATTTGAAGGTCAAAACTGAAGAATAAAATATATGAATATTTGACCTAAGGTACCTGGAGAACATTGAAAGGTTAGATTTTTGTACAATTGAATTTATCTTAAAAACTTATATTTGATTAGTGTTATATATAATTAAGGATATCAAGTTTTATCCCTTATATAGTTTAAATTTATTGTCATTAAAATGTATATATTTGATACTGTTTTATGTTTATTCTCAAAAATATTATGGTTAATACAATTCTTTGCATTCTTAAAGGGAGTGACCGACAATGTATGGTAGTTGAACTGGTATTATTGAGACATTTTTTTGGATTTATTTTATACATATCAGACGTTTTTAGAAGTGCATATTTGTTCAGTAAGAGCGCAAATTCAATATTTAAAATCCGCATTGATTATTTTGGAGGGCTGATTTTGAAATCGGTTTTATAAAAATTATTCAAAAACGACTAGGAAAAATGTAACATAATTTCTAACTAATTAGATGTTTAACAACATATTACTCATTAGAAATTTGTCAATAAATCAATGCTAGAATCAACTATTTCCTTTTCATCATTATATTGATTTTCTTATTCTTTATCAAGTTGTTCGCAATTCATTTAAACTCTTCAAATGTCGTCTTTTCACTTAAAATTTCAGGAAATCTACAGAAATTGGTTTTGAACATTCAGACATTACAGAAACCAATAACTGAATAAGATTACTTGTTTTAGATGATAAGAGTTAATTTTTATTTTCTTAATCTTTTCCTAAGCAACTAATTAATTTACTGTCGGATTTTTTGTTACATTTTTCGTGGTCGTCATCATGAATAATTTAAAAAAAACCGATTCTTAAAATCATCCCTCCAAAATAGACAATCAATGAGGATTTTAAAAATTGAATTTGCACTCTAAGTGAACTAATATGCACCGTAAAAACATCAAATAGGTCTCAAATGAATCCTAAAATATTTCTCAATAATACTGCAATCTCAGTTCAACCACCATACATTGCCGGTCACTCCCTTTAAATATTGATGAGATATGTGTATGCATGTGAATGTAACATTATGTAAGTAATAATATAAAATAAGGATTGTGGGATTAGGTAAACATTGTCCGAATTTAATGAATCTAAGCCGCGTCTTAAATCCGGCAAAAAAACCGGTTTTAATTGAGCGCCGGCTTAAATCTTGAAACATTTAATACGATTTTAATTACGATTTTAAATTTAAGCCGCGGCTCAAATACTTTAAATTCGGCATCATTTTATATATTTTGTCGCACACTATTTTAACTTAGATGATATAAAATTAGCAATATTCTAATAAGCGTGTACTTCTAACGAAACTAATAATTTTACAAAATTCTGAAATATTTGAAAATATTTCAAATTTTCAACAATTTCAGAAATGCACAAGGACTGATTATTTTCCGCAAACTCGAACTTATAATAATGCTTATAAATTTGCAACATGATTGTGAAAATCTTTGAGGTTTCAACCCAAATTCTGAATTCTGCTGGACATTGTCAAAGTTTTAAAATAAAAAAGATCTCAAAGGGACTGAAGCGTGATTTCAAGGGACACCCTTGCAATTCCCGATTCACAGCTGCACTCGTAAAAGTTTTGTTTAATTAAGTATGAATAAGATATTAATGTTTATAATTTTGAAAACTGATTATTTTCAATAGTTGTTTCTATAAAAGTGACTTGCCTGTATCCACTGCAGAAATAAACACTTTAAAACCAAGAAAAACGACAATATCTTTCACATTATTGATCAGATAAAGGTTTCAAGGATACGGCAGTGCAAGAATGTAATGCAAGGAAAGTTATTTCAGAAGTGTACACATCTTTTGTACTGCAGTGTACTGTCTCTGGGCGCTAATGTAAACACAAGACGGATGTCGAAGCCTGACATGGGATCCCATCTTTTACATAAAAAAAATCAATGAAATATTCTGGTCATAGGAAACTATTATGTGAATTATCAAAATTATCAAAATTTAATGCTTTTAACCTCCTCGGATACTAAACGAACACTGATGCATCTACCATTGTTTACAAATTCCGCCCAGAGAGAACTGGTTTCAATATGTAAACACAGAGTTTACACTTCCGCAATTGACTTTCCTTGCATTACACCCTTGCCGCAGTGAATTAAACATTGTCATCTTGCAAGGTGGTCATTTGAAATTATACAGTTCCTTTAAACCAGGCCTCATGCACCAAACTTGGACCTCATGTTCCAAACTTGGACCTCATGTTCCAAACTTGGACCTAATGTTCCAAACTTGGACCTCATGTACCAAATTTGGACCTCATGCAGCAAACTTGGAACTCATGTTCCAAACTTGTACCTCATGCACAAAACTTGGACCTCATGTTCCAAACTTGGACCTCATGTTCCAAACTTGGACCTCATGTTCCAAACTTGGACCTCATGTTCCAAACTTGGACTTCATGTTCCAAACTTGGACATAATGTTCCGAACATGGAATGGAGGGAAATAATCCCCGCCAAATAAACACTAAATGCAGTTTAAAACTTGTAGACTGATCTGTAAACAAAACAAGACTCAGGGGTCTGCAGTCTGCAGTCTGCACACGAGACTGTATAGATATGAATTTAGATTATTAAACACTAACATAACTTCAAAGAAACGTTTTGCAACTCTTTAGAAGTACACTATCAAGTTAAAGAGAACTAAATGGGCCACTCTTGGTGTTGTTAATCGTTTTAAATCGTTTTTTAATTCTAAAAACTGTATAAATTTTTTAATTCAATAAAACTTCTATCATCTAAAAACTGTATAATGTTAAGGTTTGTTTTTATTAAACTTTGCAAAATCTTTATCATAAACAAAAAAATTTGATAAATCGATCCAAAAACTATCTTTACAACACGTTCGTTTTCAGTCGTTTTAAGTCGTTTTTTTTTGCCTATATCTGCTGTTAAGGTAAAAATTTAATATATAAGGAAAAAAAGAAATTTAACAAACATTTGCTACCCTTTCTTTATTCCAAATATAGGCAGAAATCGACCATAAAACGAATCCTCATAACCAAACTTCATCCACTTAACTGTAAACTCTGGTTGATTTCAAGTACCGGTCCGAATTTTAAGCAACTAGAGCAAGCTGTACAGTACATGCAGTACAGTACAGTACATGCAGACTGAATAAGGCAAAACTTTTATTAACCTTTTATTGGTCTCAGCATCTTAAATCTTGAAATGCATTTGAGATCTGGTAATTTTTGGATAAATTAACCTTTAAAAATCACATCAAATTATTTATTAATTACTACGTGACAAATCACAATATTATATTGCAAAATCAATAATTATTGCTTGAAATTTTACTCTTAGAAATTGAAATATTACGTTAAAGGAAATGAACACTTACCAGTAACCACAAACTCTAATCCGTAAATCTTTGCAACTGGATGTCGTACACCTATGGTCGATAGTAGATTAAATAGTCAAATTAACCCTATTTAGCCTGACGTCTGGTTTACATACCAGGGGAAGGGGTTAAATTTTCTATTTTCTCATTGAGATACAAATCTTCAACATTTAATACGTTCCTGGAAAGCCCTTGAGCTCTAAGTCAAAAATCCAAATATATATTGCAAAATCTAGTTATGCAGCAAAAAATGGTGCAAAAAGTTGCTCAAAATTGTAAAATATTATATACTTTTGAAAAGCCCTTGACCCAGAAAATTTTGATATGCGTAAACATTTGCACAATTTTAAAACCTAAATGAAAAACTGAAAATGTGAAGATTCCCTTTGAAAACAATCAATGCAAATGTTCTTTTCACAGTACGGTTGTCTTTAGATGGAGGATTTATATTTGTATATTATTTTAATTCGGGTATTTGAATTTAATTAAGCCAGCAAATTCACTTGAAAGTCTGCCATGGCTAAGAGTTTGGCATTATGGAATTATGGTTAAACTTTTTTACTTCAAAAATGAAAACGTTGCACTTAATTTTAATTGAGTCTTGATTCTATTTTTATAAATAAGATTATAAGATTCTTAGGTTCATCAGATCTAAAGGGTTTGCAGAATGATCAGATTTCTTTTTCTAATAAATGCAGAGTAGGTTGACCTCACCTATCTAATAATACTTTGTTGAAGCCCTGGATCAACATTTCAAAGCTGCACACAGCACACTGCACACAGCACACTGCACACTGCACACTGCACACTGTACACTGCACACTGTACAGGTTTTGTTTTAAGTTAAGTTTTTAATCTTTTAGGAGCAATGCATTCTGATTGACTTAGATTGTTCGCAAGGAGAATGTATAATAAAACGTTTCAGAATAAAACTAAAAAAAATTGGTCAGTTTTTGACAAAGAGAAGAAATGTTTCAAAATGTGACGTATAAAGAAACCTAATTGCCTACACAGAACTGCATTTAATAAGACAAACGTATTTTCTTTAAACTGCAACTGAAGACAAATGATGACAAAGTGACAATATGTTCTGAATTGCACAAGGCGGGCCTAACCTGCATTTGACTGCACTCTATTATTTTCTAAATTTTAAACCCTGAAAATATAAATTAGTTTTCTTAGATTTAAGAATTCAGTTAGAATTTAACAAATGGGAAAATAACTATGGCGTGAACTTGTAAAAATAAATGAAATTCTTCTTATCACAGATAAACAAAAACAGTCAATTTTAAAAAGGATTTTCAAAGTAAAATATGGAATGCTATTTTAAAAATTAAGTAAATTTAAAGAGAAGTGGATGGCTTGTTTTGGTAGTTGAACTGGAAGTGCATAAAAATATCATGATTCTTTTGTATACTTTAAAACTTTTTTACGTTCAATAATTGCTACACAAGATGATGATTAGACCAAAAACTCTTTAGACAATATCGAGTCTGGATAATTCTGGAGGTTTGCTCACAATATAAAAATTTTTAAAAATCATTTAATAACCCGCGGCGGGACCAAATTCAATGAATGAACTGCCTAAACGCCACAGGTTAAAATCCTTTCTGAATCTTTCACATCAAATTAGAACCGACAATAGTTAGTTCAGAGACGTAGCTCAAATTTATTAATTTCGGTCCCCAGATACACAACAGGTCCCCAGATACACAACAAAACAACATTTTTCTACCAATTTTGCTGAGAAAATATTCTTTAATAAACATATTCTGAACCAAATATGATTTTTTAGTTCAAATTTAATTTAAAGATGATATTATTTAAAAGAGAATTATCTCCTTTTATTGCATTTATTTAAAATTTTATGATTTACTTTCTTAAATTATTTCAGAGTCTTTTTTATTGAATGAGAGGAAATCTTTATAAATGTAAAGACTTTTTGGTTATTAAAATTCTTGATAAATGATGCATTGTCTCAAAAGAGACAATGCATCATGAAGAAAAAAATTTAAGAAAACACAATTTATTTCACCTACGAAAACAATTCATGAAAGCTTTTTAAATAGATGTACACAACAAAGTTTATAAAACTTACAAATCATATTTCGACCTTTTTTTCTTCAACAATCAAAAATAAGATTCTTCAAAAATCAAACATTTTTTTCAAAATTCAAATTTTCTTTCACAGGCAACGCCAGGCACTTGAGCTACTTGAGAATAATACTGCTAGGTTTCCGTTTGAATCTCTGAATCCGTCTCAAAGTCATCGTTGTACTCTTCAAGAACTTCCTCCAAACTTTCATTTTCTGTCTCCCATCCGACATTTTGTTTTCCATGTAAACCTGTAATATTCGTCTGTTCCCTAGCGCCATTTTCTTTCTCTTTCCGGGTTCTGTTGTTCTCCGAGCAGATATTTTCTTTTATATCAGATTCTTCTCCTTTTTTCCATTTCCTTGGTTTCTCTCTCCTACCTCCTTCAGATACAGGGATACCTTGAAGGTCGTCTTTCTCCCGATCCATCTCCTGTTTGACTAGCCGGACGGCCTCGCTGTAGGTCAACCTGGATCCGGGAAATCTTTCACTCCTTTCACTCCTTCCATTCCTTCCATTCCTTCCATACAGGATTTTCTCTCCAGGATTCTCATGCACACGAGATCTTTCAAATAAAAAACTGTTGATCAATTATTAGTAATTAAAGTAATTTTTATTAGTAATTAAAAATTATTAGTAACAAATTATAATGTTTTAATAATAAAGATAAAAATAACAAACATAGTTTCTAATGAAATTGGCATTAAAGTTTAAAGAATTAATAAAACCCTTACCTAGAAACCAACTCAAGATTCCTACAGTACTGTGTGTATAAATCTTTCTGAATCCTTGAAAATAAAGAAAATTCTTAATTCTTTGTTCAATCAAGTTTTTATACCAAATCAAATTATGTTATTATTTAGCAAGTTAGGTTAAACGGAGAGAAAAAAAAAACACAATTTTGTAGTAGGCATTTAAAGCTTTTTGTTAAGGTTGTGGTATTTTTTTCCAATTATTTTTTTATCGTGACTTCGAGAGGACAGTTACTTTAAAATTCACAAAAAGTCACAAATGAATATACACCCGCTATACTGTATTGAGAAGCGTAGTGTATTAGACAGTTTACAATAATACAATATTATATTAGATAATAGAACATCTGGACCTGGTCAGTTTCAGCTTATTTACATTATTTACACTAAATATACACATCTCAACCCGAGAAGAGTAAAGCTGGAAAAAAAGAAAAAAACTAGCAAGTAGTAAAGAGTTGTTTGAAAAGCATGCTCTAAATCCACAATTTCTAGATCCCTTAATTTAAAAATGGAAACACGATCAAAAAACGATTGTTACAATACGTTCGTAATTGAATCGTTTTTTGATCGTTTTTAGGTCGTTTTTAGACAGTTTTTTTTTATCGTTTATAGGTCGTTTTAGGTCGTTTTTTGATCGTTTTTAGGCCGTTTTTTTGTCTATATTTTCTTTTAAGGCCAAAATTTGGCAAAGTGTAAAAGGAGTACGTTTTACAATGGTTAATTTTAAACATTTGCTTTTCTTACACTATGTCAAATAATGACCGGCCTGAAAATGTATATATGCAATAAAAAAACGACCCAAAACTATTCCAAACGATGCAAAAACGAATGTGATGTGACAATCGTGTTTGTATAGTTTTTCAAATTTGTTTAGAATAAAGATATTGCAAAGTTTAACATAATACAGTTTTGAAATCTTGAAAGTTATCAAATTAAAATTAAACGACCAAAAACAATGAACAACATTAGCTGGATTCCGACAAAGAATATTTGAGACATGGATGACTTTGCGCTCAAACTCAGTAACTATACGTCATTAAAACGTTTTATATGTTTCAAATGAATCCTAAAATATTTCTCCATAATGCTACATTCTCAGTTCAACTACCATACATAGCCGGTCAGTCCCTTTAAGACAAGTAAATCCTGGGATTCACAACACAAAAGTTTTTACATCTATGAATGAAACTACAATAGTAAAATTATCTTATTTTTATACTTTTAGTCAAAAGAAAGGGCATGCAATGACATGCATTCTAATTAAGGAATTTGAGAACTTTTGAATGTAGGAAATAGGTCTTTGCCACAAATTCTGATTTGCTAATCCCTATATCTTTGCAATCAATATCTTAGATATTTTAAATAATGAATTCTGTTCAAATAATCTAAGTTTAAAATATCAAAGGTTAACAATTCAGATTTTAAAGATGTAGGTAGGGTTTTATAGAAAATTTAAGTTTGTGTCAACTGTCA
Source organism: Eurytemora carolleeae (assembly GCF_000591075.1). Taxonomy (NCBI): domain Eukaryota; kingdom Metazoa; phylum Arthropoda; class Copepoda; order Calanoida; family Temoridae; genus Eurytemora; species Eurytemora carolleeae. The sequence goes on from NW_019396217.1 coordinate 9,377, forward strand.
ATGACTCAATTCCTTTTTTCAAAAGTCTTCAAAATTAGTAAAGGTTACTTTTTTTTAAATTAGAAATTCAAAAAGGAACTGATTTTTTGGCACAAACTCTGATTTGTTAATCCCCATATCTTTGTAACCTAATATCGTAGACCTTTGATATTTCAAACAATGAATTTTGTTGAATTATAATTGTTGAATACCATCAAGTTATAGGGAGTATAATTTGATTTTGTGGCGAAAACTCAGTTCCCTTTAAAAGTATTTATAAAAGTTCTGCAGACACATTTTAAACATTCCAAACCTGAGATGTTTCTCAGTTAGATCCAGCTGACTCTTCATCAGTTTAATCACGCTCTCAGCAGCAGCTGATTGAGTCAGCTGATTAATCAGCTGATCTCTAGGTTCTCCAGGAGGTTCAAATGTTGCATCCAGGGTAGGATCAAAAAGATAATGATGCAGCGTTGGTTTCCCTAAATAAATCAAAAATCTTATGCAGTCGTTTTTAGAAAAGGAAAAAATTGTTTTAATTTAATTTTGTACCGGCTTGAACAGATATATCCGCTGTAGAATTATATCTCTGAAGCCGCGGAATATTTTGCTGAAACTGTGATGTTGTTGAGGGCTGTTGAAAACCTAGTACTGTTGTTGCTGTTGGTTTCTGTCCAGATAAAACCTCTTGTCGATGAAAGCTACAGAGGCGCTTACAGTAGTAACAGCTGGGACTCTCTTCAAATCTCTCAGAGACTCTTTTTTTCTTCTTCTTGGGAGAACACTTCTCTTTTTTCTCCTTTATCTGTTGTTCTGATATAGTTGAATCTTTTAATGTTTGTGATTCCTCTGTAGCCTCTGTATCCTCTGGTTCTAAAGATGCTAGAATTATATTTTTAATCTGCTCTGATCTTGAACTTTCAGCAGACTCCTTCTGCTGAATTTCAGATTTTCTTTTATTGCTGTCTTCTCTTCTTAAAAAAGAGATTTAATTAATTTAGAAAATTCATGTGATTAAGATCAGAATTATTTTCGTCTGAGTTCATTCTTTTGAATATAAAGGTCCCCGAATTGATGTTATGACTAATATATCTCTGGAAATTTTGGGAGTTTATTAATAGGGATAGGAAGTTGAACTTGGTACAAATTGTCAACTAGAGGGTAAAGTTCAGATCTAACGGTAATCAGTAGTAGTTAAATTAACTGATCCTTGTTAAACTACTTCAGAATTAGCATGAACAGGTCATAAAATCCATATAGAAGTTAGAAAAACTTTATTCCAAAGTATGTTCTTTAATACATGCTATATAATATGTAGACGTTATGTAACAAACCTTTTCCTTCCTATTTCTGATTTTGGTTCCGAACCATGATCAATACTTGCTTTTCTTTTCTCAGCGCTGAAGATGAAAGGATTTTTCTCTGCTTCTCCGACTTAAAGAGAAGCAATCAATGCAGCTCAAGTTAAAGGGACTGTTAAGGAAAAATGAAAGGCGGTGGTACGTGACAATGATACTGCACTGCCATTGGTAAAAATTATGGTCAGGTGATACGAATCAATTATATCTATTAAAAATTAATTTAAGTAATATTTATATATTCAAATTATAATAGAAGCGTACCTAAGCTGTTTAGGCTCCTTTGGGTTATAATAATTTTTAGATTAGTTGCGTATTTGCTGAATATGATTTTTTAAAGCTTTGAATCATATACCACATCTCATATATACAAGTTTTGGAATAACGTCGACACAGTTTTGTATCAATCTCTCGAGACAGGATCAGATAGAACTCATATAGGTCGCAATCTAATCCTATAATGCTTAGGTTTCCGCCTTAACTCCCTTTCATTTTTCCTAAACAGTCTCTTTAAAGTGTATGTAAGTAACCAGAAACTCTTCTTTTCAGAGAAATATTTGAAAATAAATTAATTTCAGTTCATTACAAAATCCTTTGCGACAAGTTTATAATTAAAAAAAAATAACATGACGCATATTTCACAATTTTTGGCTGCTGTAATGTTTTGATGTTTTTCAAAGTCCACCCATGCAACAAAAATTTGATTAATACAACTTTATATCTTTCATATGCGGATTTGTAAAAAAAAAATACATGAAAGACAGAATTTAGAAAAAGTTAAAAGTTGTTGAATCCTGACCTCTAGCAGGTGATGGGTTGAATATCTCAACCTGGGTTGAAACATCTGGAGATTTTGCAACATCTATTACAACAACATCTTCGCCATCAACAATACTATCTTCATCTTGAAGATCCTCATCAGGTTTTAGTTCATCAAGCACTTCACTAAATGATCAAAAGATAATATAAAGCTCAACTAAACTCGCTTTGAGTCGAGTTCTGTCCCAATTTTTTACTTTATCACTGCGAAAAGAAACGATCAAAATTTCATTTTCAATCTGAGTTAAAAGTATCCAACCTGATATTTCAGAGATAAAGTATCCAACCTGATATCCTTGAGAGAAAAGTATCCAACCTGATATTCCAGAGATAAAAATATCCAACGTGCTATTCTTGAGATAAAAGTATCTCACATGATATCCTCGAGAGAAAAGTATTCAACCTGATATCCTTGAGACAAAAGTACCCAACCTGATATCCCGGAGATAAAAGTATCCAACCTAATATCCTTGAGAGAAAAGTATCAAACCTGATATCCCGGATATAAAAGTATACAACATGATATCCCAGAGATAAAATTGTATACAACCTGATATCTTTGAGATAAAAGTATCCAACCTGATATACTTAAGAGAAAAGTATCCAACCTGATATCAATTAGAGAGAAATGTATCCAACCTGATATTTCGGAGATAAAAGTATCCAACTTGATATTCCACAGATAAAGTATCCAACCTGATATCCTTTTGAGAAAATCATCCAACCTGATATCCTTGAGAAAAAAGTATCTAACCTGATATACCGGAGATAAAAGTATCCAACTTGATATTCCAGAGATATAAGTATCTAACCTGATATCCTTGAGAGAGAAGTATCCAACCTGATATCCCGGAAATAAAAGTATCAAACCTGATATTCCAGAGATTAAAGTATCCAACTTTATATTCCAGAGATAAAAGTATCCAACCTGATATCCTTGAGAGAAAAGTATCCAACCTGATATCCTTGCGAGAAAAGTATCCAACCTAATATCCCTGAGATAAAAGTATCCAACCTGAGGCCGAATTTAAAGAATTTGAGCGGCGGCTTAAATTTAAGCCACGGCTTAAATATGGTTGGTTCCACTTAAAATTGTATCAAATGTTTCAAGATTTAAGCCGGCGCTTAATTTAAACCAGGTTTTGGCGGATTTAAGCCGCGGCTCAAATTCGACCTCTGATATTCCAGAGATAAAAGTATCCAACCTGATATCCCTGAGATAAAAGTATCCAACCTGATATCCCTGAGATAAAAGTATCCAACCTGATATCCCTGAGATTGATGATATCCAGGAGTGGAGAACGAGGGGATAAAGATCTGGATTGGATATCAGAAATCTCTGATATTGTTGGTATCGGAGTTGCAGTAATCATTGACTCATTGCTAACCTTCCGAGCTGAAACAGGAGAGATAAGCTAAGAATCAGAACTATGGTAGACGCTAAAAACTTGAAAGATATTTCAAATCGTTCGAAACCGACCAAATGGGTTTGGTTCGTTAGAGCTCTATAGAGTCAACAGTTTTCATAATTCAATAAAATAGAATCTTGTTGAATATAAAGGAATTGAGTCTTTGCCACAAACAAAAAATTTCTAATCCCTATATCCTTGCAATCTAATGGATGAAACCTTTGATATTTCAAACTTAAATTATATGATCTTACAGAATTTATAGTTTGAAATATCTAAAGGTATACAACATTCAAATGCAAAAATATAGGGATTAAAAAATCAGAGTTTATGGCAAAGCCTCAATTCCTTTGTAATAAGGCAGATTATTCAGATTTGGAGGGGCCTAGTGAAAACCAAAAATATAATTTTAAAAACGAATCAAAAAGTATGCGCTGCAATACCTATTCCTACGTTGAGATGAAGTTTGTTCCTGTTATTCCTGGGACTTGTACTAGATTTCCTGGAACTCCGAGGGGAGGGGGACAAACCTGGAATAAATATTATATTCCTGGGACTAGTACTTGATTTCCTGGAACTCCGAAGGGAGGGGGACAAACCTGGAATAAATATTATATTCCTGGGACTAGTACTTAATTTCCTGGAACTCCGAGGGGAGGGGGACAAACCTGGAATAAATATTATATTCCCGGGACTAGTACTTGATTTCCTGGAACTCCGAGGGGAGGGGGACAAACTTGGATTAAATAGTATATTCCTGAGACTTGTACTTGATTTCCTGGAACTCCGAGGGGAGGGTGACAAACCTGAATTAAATAGTATATTCCTGGGACTTGTGCTAGATTTCCTGGAACTCCGAGATGAGGGGCGCAAAAATGGAATAGATATTTTATTCCTGGAACTTGAAAATGGATTATACTGAATAGCACACTACACAAAAAATGCAATAAAAATGGAAAGACATTTTTTTTAAACATTGAAAAAAAATCAATCAACAATTTGTTTCACATTAAATTTACCTTTTAAACAGAACAAAACGTGAATAAAAATGTTATTCCAAAACTGTTTATATTACCTAAACTGGTTCTTCCCTTCCCTGCACTAGACGTTGAAGAAATTCTCCTTCTCCTGCGGTAAACCATTAAATGTATGAGGGTTTTAATCATGCTTGGTTGGTAGTAGGGTTTTCAATAGGAATTCCGTTGCGCGGAATTGTACGAAATTGCGTGGAATTGCGCAGAATTAAAGGGCTCGCAATTACACGCAAGTGAACTCTACTTACATTGGAAGCGATAGGATGCTTTTTCTATTTTATTTCAAGGGAGGAATTTTTTATCCTGATCAGTTAAAAACCTACCCTGATGCCAACACCTTAGCAAACAAAGCAAAAAATAGATAAAATAATTATTTAAGTTAAGCAACAAAACATAAAAAGTAAAAAAATGTGAAATCTAAATTTTTTAACTTTTCAAAACAAGTTTTTCTTTATTGTAAACTTTATCGTAAACTTTATTGTAAACTTTATTGTAAACTTTATTGTAAACTTTATTGTAAACTTTATTGTAAACTTTATTGAAAACTTTATTGTAAACTTTATTGTAAACTTTATTGTAAACTTTATTGTAAATCTAAAAATAAATATTTGTGTATCTCTTTTTATAAATAAAACCTTATTTTCATCTATAAAGTATAACTTTCTTGATTCTTTCCATTTAAAATTATATTTTGAACTTTATAAAACTAGATTTAATCGCTTTTCTTTTTATTCTTGCTTTTTTATGATAAAGGAACTAAGTTCTTGCCAAAAACTCTAATTTTCTAATTTCTTCATCTCTGAAACCTGATGTCGTAGACCAGACATTTCAAACTATGAATTCTGTTAGATCAAATAATCTCAGTTTAAAATATCTAAGGTTTACACCAACAGGTTTCAAAGGTGATGGGATTACAAAATTTTAGTTTATAGCAAAATCTCAATTCCTTTTGTAAATTTGTAAAACTTACATAAACATGAACACTTGCTTTAAACTCAAATTTTCAAATCCTTATGTCAAATGTTTACACCATCAGGTTTTAAAGATACCGGATTAGAAAATTTAATTTGAATGCAAGTTTATTTAATTTTTCCTATTTTTGGTCGCACAAAAACAAGATTCAATCCTTTAAACTGTTTAAATTTTGATCAGGGGGAAACAGACAAGGCAAATAAGAGGAAACCCACCACACCGATACGTACTGCAGTGTTAAATGTTGCATCAATTTTCAAGACTGGATTAACTATGAAGTTCCACTCTAACTCACTTAGACTTTTTTGTAGCCCTAGACAGGTGCATTTTGGAATTTTTCAGACCCTAATTTTTTCAAGAAGTAATTGGCCAAATTCTCATCGATTTTTAATTTACAGTGCCCCGGCCCAGCTATTAAAAAAGTACCTGCTGGGAAAGTGTTTGTCCTCTAGCTCCGAGGCTATTTTTGATGGACTTTGAGCCGCATCCTCGGACATAATAGGCTCAGACTCAGTATCTGAACCAGGGTTTACCTGCACAACCTCAAATTAGGATTCTTAACGAAAAATAGTTTTGTGTTTAATTTCTGCCTAATCTTGTAAATTGATTATGTTAAAAATTATTATAATTATCCCTACCTGGGTAAGTGTAAATAATTATCTCCACCTGGGTTACTGTAGAGTATTATCATTACCTGGGTTAGTATAACTGGGCTAGTTTAGAGTATTATACATACCTGGGTTACTGTAGAGTTTTATCCCTACCTGGGTTACTGTAGAGTTTTATCCCTACCTGGGTTAATGTAGAGTATGTATCCCTACCTGGGTTACTGTAGAGTATTATCCCTACCAGGGTTACTGTAGAGTATTATCCCTGCCTGGATTAGTGTAGAATATTATCCCTACCTGGGTTACTGTAGAGTATTATCCCTACCTGGGTTACTGTAGAGTATTATCCCTACCTGGGTTACTGTAGAGTATTATCATTACCTGGGTTAGTATAACTGGGCTAGTTTGTAGAGTATTATCCCTACCTGGGTTAGTGTAGAGTATTATCCCTACCTGGGTTACTGTAGAGTATTATCCCTACCTGGGTTAATGTAGAGTATTATCCCTACCTGGGTTACTGTAAAGTATTATCCCTACCTGGTTTAGTGTAAAAATTATCTCTACCTGGGCTAGTTTAGAGTATTATCTCTACCTGGGTTACTGTAGAGTATTATCCCTACCTGGGTTAGTGAAGAGTATTATCCCTACCTGGGTTACTGTAGAGTATTATCCCTACCTGGATTAGTGTAGAGTATTATCTCTACCTGGATTACTGTAGATTATTATCCATACCTGGATTAGTGTAGAGTATTATCCCTACCTGGATTAATGTAGAGTATTATCCCTACCTGGGTTAATGTAGAGTATTATCCCTGCCTGGATTAGTGTAGAGTATTATCCCTACCTGGATTAATGTAGAGTATTATCCCTACCTGGGTTAGTGTAGAGTATTATTCCTACCTGGGTTACTGTAGAGTATTATCCCTACCTAGGTTACTGTAGAGTATTATCCCTACCTGGGTTATTGTAGAGTATTATCCCTGCCTGGATTAGTGTAGAGTATTATCCCTATCTGGGTTACTGTAGAGTATTATCCCTACCTGGGTTAGTGTAGAGTATTATCCCTACTTGGGTTAGTGTAGAGTATTATCCCTACCTGGGTTAGTGTAGAGTATTATCCCTACCTGGGTTAATGTAGAGTATTTTCTGTCGAATTTCATGAATGACGCTAGAGCACTACCAACACTAAACAAATCATATATAAAACAACTCAGTATAAGAACCGGAAAACAGTTGCAAATTAAAAACAAATCTTTAGCAACATTTCGTTATTAAAAGAAAATAGAAGAGTTCCGATGTTTTCGAGTTCCTGTATTAATGTATATATTTATCAGACGTTCAACCGTATTCTTTAATAATTTTTATAAACTTAGTTTTAAAAAAATTAAATGACTATAAAATTTGAGAAAACAAAATTATTCCAAAAATATAATAATAAGAAAAAACATTACCGAAGATTTTAAATTTACACGCAAAAAATTGAAAATTAAAATCCTTAGATATAATGGTCTCATAGCATTTTCTATTTATTCCTAATCCACCTTTATTATAACCACAATTATCAAGACTTACTTTTTCTGGCTGGAAGTCTCTGAGGTCGTCTTCTTTAGCGATGAAACAAAGGGAACTTCCGGCACTTCCGGTTCTAGTTTCCGGCTTATCCCAGTCTTTATATTGTTCAGTAAAGAAAGGAAAAAATAACTTTTGAATTTGATTTTTAAATATTGAAAAAAAAAACATTTTTACCTTAATAAAAGGTGAATCCAACTCTTCGGCAAATTCCTTAAAGCAAAATTCAAAGTGAAATTTGATGATCATGACAATTTTAAAAACAATTTTTTTTTGTCACTCCGTGCTCTATCGGAAATTATAAATATAATTTTTAATGTTGCTTTCTAAAGATATCAGAAATACTCCTACCTTTTTAGTAATACTTTTAAAATTACAAAAAAATTTACTTCACATGGAAATCTTTTTATCTGCAGGCTCGCCGTAATCATGCGATTATTTATTTAATTAAGCGAAATATTTGCCGAAAAGGTTCGGCTTATCTAAAACAGACAAAGCAGTAGGATGCAAACAGTGCAGGCTAGAGGATATCAAGACTTTTTTACACCTAACCCGGAGACTCATTTTTCTTAAAGCACTGTCTCTCTCAAACTAAAAGGAGTTATAATACCAAATTAACCTATGGAGAAAATTGAAAAAATTGGTTTTTTGAATTGGTAATTAATTAATGCATAAATTTTCAACATTTGACTCATGCACAACTGGTCCATAATGCCGCGCATCAATCATATTTTTGAGAAATCCGTGATATTAAGCGTTTTCAACCATTTCTTCCTTACAGACGCTTTGAATCAGATTCAGCCTACACCATCTTTAATTTTTGAGAACACTCTCTTTTAGGATTTAAAAATACTTTGTTCCTCTTTATCAATAGTGGAAGATGAAACTGAAAGGGTGNAGAAGATAAATCATCTTCCATCCTTACCTTAGCAAGGGAGAGAAGATCAGAATCCTCCTCACTTCTCCCCTCTTCATCCTAGATTATAAAGTTTCATCCAAGACTATAAAGTTTCATCCTAGATTATAAAGTTTTTCATCCTAGAATATATTGTTCATCCTAAAATATATAGTTTCATCCTAGAATATATTGTTCATCCTAGAATATATAGTTTCATCCTAGAATATAAAGTTTCATCCTAGATTATATATTTCATCCTAGAATATATATTGTTTCATCCTAAATTATATAGTTTAATCTTAAAATATATTGTTCATCCTAGAATATATAGTTTCATCCAAGAATATTTAGCTTCATCCTAGAATATAAATTTTCATCCTAGAATATATAGTTTCATCCTAGAATATATAGTTTCATCCTGGAATAAAGTTTCATCCTTGAATATATAGTTTCATCCTAGAATATATAGTTTCATCCTAGAGTATATAGTTTCATCATAGAATATATAGTTTCATCCTTGAATATAGTTTCATCCAAGAATATAGTTTTATCCAAGAATATATAGTTTCACCCTAGAATATATAGTTTCATCTTAGAATATGTTTCATCCTGGATTAAAGTTTCATCCTAGAATATAAAGTTTGATCCCAGAATATATGATTTCATCCTAGAATATATTGTTCATCCTAGAATACATAGTTTCATCTTAGAATATATAATTGCATCCTAGAATATATATTTCATTCCAGAATGTATAGTTTCATCCTAGAATATATAATTTCATCCTAGTGATGTTTAGTGATTTTTTCTTCTTTTTGTATAGTAGAGATTAGAGAAGTGCAGAAGACAATTCAATTTTTTATTTAGAAAGCAAGTTTAGAAATCTATAATATTTAGAGAGCAAGTTTAGAAATCTATAATATTTAGAGAGCAAGTTTAGAAATCTATAATATTTAGAGAGCAAGTTTAGAAATCTATAATATTTAGAGAGCAAGTTTTGAAATCTATAATATTTAGAGAGCAATTTTTGAAATCTATAATTTTTTTATGAAAATAGTGAAGTTGAGTTCCAGAAGCCAATTTTAAATTTCCTAATTCCTATATCTCTACAACCTGCGGTGTAACCCTTTGCTATTTAAAAACTTATAAGATTCGATCTGACAGAATTTATAATTTTAAATACCTAAGCTCTACAAGTTCATTTTCATCATTTTTACTGAACATAGAATAAGGTTTGTAACTTTTTTAATGGAGGTGCACCATAATTGTATTTCGACAATCCCTTTAATTCTCATATTTAATACACACTTACTTGTAAAACAATTTTAAAAAAAGTGATAACCAAAAAATTCTGGAATAGAAACTCGACTTTTAACTCAAGTTATGACTTAAAATAGTCAAATGAACATAAGCACATTAGGCACAGTAATTTTGCAGTGTAAACAGACCCATTTCACTTATTAAATGATTTAATAACTTAATAGTAAAGCTATTTGCTTTGTAACAAGATCAAATGCACTTCAGTATTGCAATTAAATGTCGTCTTCCTAGTCTACAGTTTTCTGGTTATCACTGTAGTAGTTTTAGTTATTGTACTTTTTCTCCGTAATTGTAAATCTAAGAATTTTGTGATCTTTTTTCTGTTAATATTGATGTGGATTTTTAAAATATTTGTCTAACACATTAAATACAGTGATAACCAGAAAACTGTAGAATAGGAAGAAGACATAAAAGCAATACAGAGGTGCATTAGATGTTGTTACAAAGAAAATAGCTTTACTAGTAATTCATTTAATTACTTATTAAGTGAAATAGCTCTGTTTACACTGCACATTTGCTGGACCTCATGTTCATTGGACTATTTAAAGTCATAAATTGAGTTTAAAAGTCGACTTCCTATTCCGGAGTTTTTCGGTTTTTATTGTTTATATATAAAAGACAAACACATAAAATTTATCCAAAAATATGTTCTCCCTTTATTCTAGAAAAGGAGAAGGTTGAAATTTTTCCCAAATTAACTTAAACTACCTTGGCGTTTATGTCACCGAGAGAATGTTTTCTTGTAACAGCTTTATTCTTCTTCTCAAGATTTTTCAGATACTCCTAGGAGATAACATGTTAAAACAACGAAACGGCTTATAAAGGTTATCAATTGACGAAAAAAATGTGAAATAACATTAGCAGTTGTTACTATATGTTAATTATGAATTATTTTCGCGTAAATCTAAATTGAATTTTACTTTTAAAGATACAAACATTATTTTGCACTAGATAGATTATCTGTAAACCTTATCTTGAAAATGAAAGTTGTCCATTAATCGAATATAGACGAAACTACCCTGATTTAACAATTACATTTTGAGTTGCCATTCCTAATTACCTTGATATATTGCAGAGTATAAAGTAAAGAATGGAAGGAGGTGGTCTGGGGGACCAGCTCCTACCATCAGGATATTCCATGAACCAGGTTCAAAACCTGGACCTAGATCCAGATCAGCACCTACCTCAAGCTCAGGACCAACAACACAGGCAAATAGATCAAGAACAAGAACTTCAACAGAAGGAACACGAACGCGGTCAACAACAAGAACAGGGGCTTCATCAACAAGAACAAGAACGGCAGGAACAAGAACAAGCTCAGCAACGACAGCAGGAACAAAAGGAACAAGAACAACGAGACAAAGATCTAGAGGCTGAGGTAAGTTTTTATAGGTGGTACTCTTGTATTTTTGGAAGAAAAGGGGGGGGAGAATACTCTATGATGTGAGATCGGTGACTTTTCATTTTTTGTCAACTACTTTTCTTACTCCCCGTTAGACAACCATCAGGGCAGGGCTCATTTAGGGCCAATTTGAGTGCACATTATAATTAGGGGGGGGGGGGTAAAGGAGTCTCCCCCCCACTTCAATGCGCCTGTGTAAATGTAAATTATATTTTTTTTATTAGGACATAGCAAATGAAGAGATGATGGACCAAGAAGAAGAAGAAGAAGAGGATGGAGAAGAAGAGGAGGAGGATGAAGGTGAACCAGGAACAGAAGAAATGAGAGACGAAGAAGGGGAAGGAGATGATGATGACGATGAAGATGATGATGATGAGGATGAAGATATAGACGAGATAGGACGAAAAGAAGCGACAGTCTTTGTTCCCGCTGAAACAATTCAGGTTTTACACATTATTATATCTTATTAAATATTTTCATGTTCAGGAGTAAAGTATAAATCATAATAATCAACAAATTTAGAATGTTTTGGACCCAATGGATGGTGTAGTAGTTAGCATCAGATACATTAATATTTAAAAAATTAAATTTAATCTTTATTTTTAGGATTCGGTTGAAACACAAAACCTGATAACTCCAGACAGAAGAAACTGCGGAGGTTTTGAGGAAAATATTGTTTTAGGTAAAAATACGAGATTTGTTTAAAATCCAGTTAGTCAATTTGGCGTGACTTTTTAAAAATTATTTTAGCTGTGAAAGAGTGCTTTTTCGAGGACGAAATCCGTTGTATCCTTATCAAGAAAACTAAGAACGGAAAGAAAGTTAAATATTTTAACAGAAACTGCACGAATTTCGCCGTAAATAAACGAGTTTGCGACATCTGCGATAAATGGTTTACAAATCTTTCAGGTGAGGTTAAAACCTAATTATTGAATATATATAAATATATAAATCTTCTGAGTTTTTTTTCATTGGCACATTTTATTTTTTTCATACGAAGCAATAAATAATATCTATACTATTTTCAGCTGGACTACCCTTCACTGATATTGGGAGTGGTGATATCGAGAGTTTCTTAGGTTTGTTTTGATTACTTTTTTAATATCTAAAATGTATATTTCTCTATGTATAAAGTTGTAATCTCTGTTTGTTTGTTTGGAGAGCTCGACTCGGGAGAACCACGGAAATGTTCTTAACTTGGTTCTGAGATTCAAAATTGAGTGTGTCGACTTTTATCGGGAAAAATAGCAAAAATCGTAATTTACGATCAAGTGCGGGTAAACGGCGAGTGTACCTATGAGTAACCTGTGCAAAGCTGGGTTTTCAAGCTAGTCTTATGTAAATTAAATTCATTAGTAACCTTTTTGTCTCATTAACTTTAAGTTGTCATTATTCTAATCGGATTAATTATTTTTTAACAATATTTAATTAGTCTGTGCCTAGAATTCAATCTTATTAATGCTAACATTGTAATTAATTAATCAATTAATTATATATCCCTGTATTGCAAATTATCTAGACGTGAAGTTGGATGTTGAGAGTAAGTACGTGAAGACTGAAGACAACCAGCCCTACATTAAACAGGAGATAGTTCAAGACAATGACGAAGAACATCTAGGTAAGCTAAGTCTACTCTCTCAAGTATATTTTACCTCAGGTTTTTTGTAAACTCGACTTCTGGAAAAGAACGTTCACGTAGAAGGTCAAATAAATCAACAGTGGTTTCTATTATCCTGAAACCTTCAAAAAAAAACCTTACATTGAAAAAAAAATTCTGCATAATTGGGGGAGTGATTTTGAAGAAAATATACCCCTGAAGAGTGTTGTTGGTCTTCTCTGAAAATCATTGATTTCATGATTGTACCCTCTCCAACCAGTCACCTAGGTTTTAAACAACTGTCATTTTTGCCATAATATATTTTGTTGGAAACCACAACATAATCAAAATAGTCATGTTATATTAAAAACAAAAACAACAAATAAATGCAAACGAAATAAAGCTATGCACATATAGGGTAATATAGGGGTAAAAACAACAATAAAATTCACGAATAAGATAAAATAAAGTTAAGAAAGAAGCGTCCAAAAAAACAAACAAAATATACATGGTGATTAAAAAAGTGTGATTAGCGGCGCCTGGTGCAAAGTTGTACTTTTTTTGTGCAAATCTTCTGTGTGGTGTTTTTTTTCAGTATTTTTTGGAAATTTTTAATTTTTTCTGGTACTCATATGGTCCAAAAAAAAATCCGCGAACCTTTTTTTCTCTCAAAATCAAAAGTGCAGAAAAGCAAAAATGTCTATTTATATTATTTCTGTCAAATTGTAATATAAAGATTGAATCACAGAATCACAAAAAAAATTGCAAAATGGTAATAAAAAATTCGCAATTTTCAGTTCTGGTATAATTTTTAAGTAAAGGTACTTTAAATCCTCTAGTTACTTTCTTTATGGTTTATTCTAAAGTGATAAATATGCGCTGTTCAGTTGAAACCTGAAGAGCCATTAAACCAACTTTTCCTTAAAAATTAGACCAGAACTGAAAATTGCGAATTTTCTTTTACAATTTTACGAGTTTTCTGTGATTCTTTGATTCAATATTTATAAAATTTTATAAATTGATAGAAATAATGTATATACACATTTGTTTGGACGATATTAATAGATATAATTATACACATTTGTTTAGCTGATATTAATATATATATTCACATTTGTTTGGCCGATATTAATATATATACAAATTTGTTTGGACGATATTTGATACTCTTGGAGCCGGAAAAACTTGAAAAATGGATGTCAAAAGAAAAGTTTTTTTCTCAAAGCTTTTAATACTTTCCTCGAAATATCACTTATATCTGGGGGAAAATTGCGAATTTTCTTTTACAATTTTGCGAGTTTTCTGTGATTCTTTGATTAAATATTCATAAAATTTTATAAATTGATAGAAATAATATATATACACATTTGTTTGGACGATATTAATATATATTCACATTTGTTTGGCTGATATTAATATATATACACATTTGTTTGGCCGATATTAATATACATACACATTTGTTTGGACGATATTTGATACTCTTGGAGCCGAAAAAACTTGAAAAATGGATGTCAAAAGAAAAGTTTTTTTCTCAAAGCTTTTAATACTTTCCTCGAAATATCACTTATATCTGGGGGAAAAGGGGGGGGGATTTTTAAAGAAAATTCTCACCCTTGTGTTGTTCAAAATATAATGATTATTCTTCAAGTCTTTATGCTAAAACACGCACAACATATTCTTAAGGCACATGAAAAAAAACCCCAGCCGAATATAAACCTAATCTCGCCTCAATCAGGAAGGGGGGTGCTTTTGGATATTGGTTGTTATGTTTTTATGCATAGGTAACGAAAGTTGGGACTCAGGACACAGATTCCGGAAGATGAAGAAGATTGTTCGTGTTCCTTATGATCCTGAGAAGAAGAAGAGAAGAATTCCTTTAGAGCTTAAAGTTCCTGGTGGGTGGATTTGCAAGTAAGTTAATTCCAAAGTCATGTTCATGGTTTTATTAATAAATCGAAATTAAAGCAACATTTTTAATATCTACTATTTTTTGAGTGCAAATAAGTGGCAGACCACATTTTTTATTATTTTCTTATTACAAAATGTTGCTATATAATAATCAGGTTACCTGAATGCCGCAAGCTAATTTTAAGGTCAAAGAAGACTTGTAAGTCATCCAATCAATTTATATTATTCCTGGTTATCCTGATTCCTGAATGTGTTTGCAGTAGTGTAAAATACATTTGCGTACATAATTCCTGAATGTTTTTTTCAACTGTAACACATTTTTATACAGGGTTCCTGAATGTGGAAAGGTGTTTGCTAAAAGAAAAGGATGGTTAAAGCATGATCTAACACACGGAGCTAAAAATACATGCAGTTACTGTGGTATTGCGGTAATACTTTTTTCATCTAATAAATGTTAAATTAAGAACTTCAACTGTGTTTAAGGAATTGAATCTTTTTAATCTTTTTCACAAACTCAAATTTCCTAATCTCTATATCTGTACAACCGGATGGTGTAAACCTTTGATATTTTAAATTTAGATTATTTGATATAATAGAATTGATAGCATTTAAGGTCTACGATATTGGGTTGTTAAAATATATGTATTGCAAATCAGAGCTTTGTATGAAGCAACAATAACTTAATTCTTAAACTATGGATATTCAATTATGAATTCCCGACCCCGGTTTAGATGTATATAAATATTAATATTATATAGGTTAGTAAACTACGCGAGCATATAAAGAGAAAACATCCGGAAGCTCTAGATGATGACGTCTCAAATTGGTCGGTAAGTTGATAATGATCATTAAACACATTATTAGTCGGTAAGTTGATAATGATCTTTAAATACATTATTAGTCGGTAAGTTGATAATGATCATTATATATATTATTAGTCGGTAAGTTGATAATGATCATTAAATACGTTATTAGTCGGTAAGTTGATGATGATCATTAAACACATTATTAGTCGGTAAGTTGATAATGATCATTAAATACATTATTAGTCGGTAAGTTGATAATGACCATTAAATACATAATTAGTCGGTAAGTTGATGATGATCATTAAATACATAATTAGTCGGTAAGTTGATGATGATCATTAAACACATTATTAGTCGGTAAGTTGATAATGATCATTAAATACATTATTACTATTTTAGCTACCACTTCCTTTAAGGAATTTTCACCCTAGAGTAAAATTCCAATCTAAATCCAAATAGAATATCAATTTCAGCGAAAAAATATTTTTACACACAATTTTTTCTTTTTCATTTTTATTATGTTTCTATTTTTAGGCTGGTCTAACTTTTGAATCTACCCCTAGGACTAAAGCAACTTCAGTACCAAAAACAGAAAAACAAACTATAAAAAAATGTGTGGAAGAGAGGTGAGCTGAAAAATAAGTAGCATTTGAGAATTATCCGTAAAACTTTAGAAGGATTTAGATAGAAAGAAAAGAAAAAAAGAATAATTTAATCTGATCATAAATATTAAAAAACCTTGATGTTTTACCTTGTTTAATTTTTTTTCCTGCTTAGAATAAAAATAGATTTCGACGCAATAACACGGGACGAGCACGGGAACTATGTTTGCCGTTGGGAGGAGTGTGACAAAGTTTTTGAGAAGAAAAAGTTGTATTTGAAGCATATATACCTGATTCACGAGGGAGGAAGTGATAAACGAAAACGGAAAAAAATTTGTGACATCTGCGGAAACCTGATCACGGCCAACAATATGAAACAGCACGTTAGGAAAGTTCAGATTTGCAAAAAAAAACTTAAAATGTAGGTTGAGAAAAAATTCGTAGGAAAAAAAAATGTAAGAATTGATTGTCCTAATCTACAGGGTGTCCCAATAAACATGGGAATTCAATGAGGATTTTGATACCGTCCTTGTAGATGATCTTTTGATTTATTATGGTGATGCCTACTAGGAAAGCTGTAATCAGTCTGCTAGAGTTAAGAATTTGTTTGTTTATGTTTTTATTGCATACTGTAAAGTACTTGGCAATATCAGAAATTCTTGTAAAAAAAACTGTACAGTTGTTCCTCTTCACTGTTTTTCTTACAAAAATGTTACAGAACATCATACAACGTTTTGCAGAATAACAAAACAGTCTTATACCGTTTACATGAAATATAATCTAGCAGACGTAACTTTATTTTGACCAGTGATATTAGGTAATACAACGTTAATTCTTTACAAAGACGATTTCGGATTCGTCTCTTGATTCCCATGTTTTTTGGGACACTCTGTACTTGGCCAAAATTACGATGATAATATTGTTATTATTCTTTTTTCTTTCATTCATTTGAATTGGTTTTTGATGCGGTTCACAGTCTTTTTTGAATTACTTCTTTCGTAATTTAGAATTACTTTCTTTCGGTGAACCAGGCTTAATGTTATCTATTTTATCCAGTGGTTTAAATCGTTAACTTTTAGAACTGTGCATACACATAAACACGAGAAGAATTTCTCTTGTGAACACTGTGGGAAGGAGTAAGTATTCTCCTAATATTTTAGACTCAGGGGAATTACAAATTTTATTTCTCAATAATATATTGGCCAGTAGGCGCCGACGTTATTAGATAAAATATACTTTATCTAGATCGTGCACAATTTAAAACTTAAACTTTAACATTGATCCATACTAAAATCTTACTATTAAAATTTTACTGAAATCTTTTTAGGTTTAAATATCGATCTGAGTTGACTGTCCATTTAACCCATCATACTGGCGAGATGAATTTTACTTGTACAGGGTGCGCCAAGAAATTCAGGTGATGCAAAAAAGAAATGAACTCTAATTTTTGAATTTAATCGAAATTAATTTAATTTAAACTAAACTATTACATGAATTGAAACATGACATTTTTAAAATTTTTCTTCCGTTTTAGACGAGCAGCAGAAGCGAGACTTTGTGAGAAAGGACATCGCGGCATTTTTGCATTCAGGTCGGCCATCTTGGTTTTATTTCATCTATATTAAAAAAATCTTTTCTTTGGACATCATTTAATTTGTATGCTTATTACAGTCCGGAATACTTTTGGTTTTTAGTTTCAGAAATTATTCGTTTAGGTGTCATATGTGTGATTACAAGACAAATAAGAAAAATCATTTGGACCGACATATTGAATCACATCTTAAGGTAAAATTCACTTTGATATAAATATTAAACATAAAAAATATGCGTTCAACATATCATTTGTAACGTTTCAGGCAACTCCATTTGCATGTCCGATCTGCGGATTTAAATCTGGTCGGAAGGACAACTTAAAACAACACATAGAGAAACGACACTGCTCAGCTAATACTTCTATTAAGCAGCTTGAAGACATGTACCCAGATATGTACAAGGTACATTAGAATACAGAATTTACAAAACCTTTATTTAGTTTCAAATGATATTATTTTTTAGAATTTACACAACCACCCCAGTGGTCCATATAATTCCATTTCTGATCCCAAATGGAATCGGGGTTGAAAATACATTTAGGGGCATAAAAATACACTTTCTGTGTCATTGTGAACTTTACCTAGTTTTTGTTTACGTGTACTACACTTCAGAAATGTGTACTTTCTGCAGTATGAAATGTTTTCTACAACTTGACATCAAACTTCCAATTGTTTACAATAACAACATGGTTAAATTCTGCCACTAATATCAATCAATCAACATTTGGGATCCTATTAGATGGAACTATATGGACCCCTGGTCCCACCCTAGTGGGGTAGGGTGGAAATAAAGTTAAGAATATTTGAATGAAAGAAATAAATAATTTCCCACTTCTTAAACTTTTCCATAAATGTTTAGATGCATGAAACCTGTGAAGCCGCTGTGATAGCTAAAACTGAAGCACTGGCAGAAAACTTTGCTCGAGTAAGTCATAAAAAAATTTAGATTCGAGATATTTTATTTAACATATTTTTTTAAGCTGCATGACCCGGAGGCTGTGGAAGAGGAGGTTGGAAAGGTTGAGGTCGTGAAGGTTAAGCCTCCGAGGGAGGATAAGTTTGGAGCTCTCTACGAGCACAACAAATATAGCATTCATACAGGGGTAAAACATTAATCATCTTAGACTAATAGATTTGATTCAGCATCGAATAATATTATTTAATTACAGTTTTAATAGAACTTCGGAGACTTCGAAAAAAATTATAAAATGTCGTCTTAACAAGTTTATAATGGGTTTAATACTATAAAAACTAAATCTCAGTAATTGTAAAATAAGTAAAAAGCCATGAAATATGCGGGAACAGTTTTGAAGATCTCTGTATAATTATTTATATACAAAAAAACTAAATATCTGCATCATTCCTTTATCAGTAGGGTTAGAAAAAAACATTCTATAAATTGTTTTAATGTCTCCGGAGATATGGGTTAAACTGTATTTAAAGTCAGTTTATGGGTCAAGCGATTGATTGTTTTCGACTTTGTTGATTGATAGACTACCTGGTTGATTTATTTCCTGGTTGATAGATAAACTGGCTATTGATTAACTGGTTGATAGATTAACCATTGATAGATTAACTATTAATAAATTAACTGGTTTATAGATTAGCTGGTTAACTGTTTAACTAGTATGAAGATAATCTAGTTGATTGTTTAACTGGTTGATTGTTTAACTGATTGGTTGATTGACTTATTAACTAAGTAATAGATTAACTGGTTGATTTATTAACGAGTGACAGGTTAACTGGTTGATTTATTAACTGAATGATAGATTAACTGGTTGATGATTAACTGAGTGATAGATTAACTGGTTAATTGATTAAGTGAGTGATAGATTAACTGGTTGATTGATTAACTGAATAGTAGTTTAACTGGTTGAATTATTTACTGAGTGATAGATTAACTGGTTTATTGATGTAATAGATTAACTGATTGATATATTAGCTGTTTGATTGATTAACTGAGTGATAGATTAACTCATTGATTAATTAACTGAGTGATAGATTAACTGGTTGATTGATTAACTGAGTGATAGATCAACTGGTTGATTTATTAACTGAGTGATAGATTAACTGGTTGATTGATTAACTTAGTGATAGAATATCTGTTGGATTGAATAAATGATTGATAGATTAACTGTTTTATTGATTAACTAAGTGATAGATTAACTGGTTGATTGATTAACTGAGTGATAGATAAACTGGTCAATTGATTAACTGAGTGATAGATTAACTGGTTGATTGATTAACTGAGGGACAGATTAACCAAGTGATATTTACAGGTTGATTGATTGATCTTTATTTTGTAGGATCTAGGTGTTGGTTCTAGTATGGAACAAAGTCTTATTCAGCACGCTATTCAGAATGATATCAGGTCAATTAAAATTAAAAGTTTTTTTATTGATATTTTTATCCTTAAAGGATTGACGAAATATAGCATAGACTTAAAGGAAGAAAGCTATAAGTAAAATGAAATATATTTGACTCACTCAGATAAGAGAGTTCGGAATTATGTTTATATATTCTTCATATATTTTTCTGTATAAAAACTGGAATTTATTTTATAATGGTATCAGTGAGGGTATGAAATACCAGATTCCGGAGCAGGTTGAGCAGAAATATATGCCTCCAGACCAACAGAGAATGTCAGAGCATGAAAGATATTTCCAGGTAAAATGATGGTGCCCCCCCCCCCGCAGTCTGAAGTTGTGTTCTTAAAAAAGAATTAATTCAGAAATATGGATAGAATTCTTTAATTATTTTGTTACTAGAAAATGGCAAATATTTTTAACTTTAATAATTTTATTCTAATTAAATTTTACATATTTTTAAATTTCAATATGATATCAGATGGAAACATTTTGAAACTTCTATATTTCTTGTTTTTCATTCTTTCTTCTTGATCGTCCATTCCTTGTCCAACCTTCAATCATACTTTGGCTAATTTTGAAAATAAAAATAAATGAATTTTTTGGATGTTTTCTGCAGCTAGCCAAATTGCAGAGGCAGAACTATTTTTTGGAGCCCTGTATCTATATTCTATATATTGAGAGTGGCAAGGTTACTCTCTCCCTTGTTTGTATTTAAATTTTGCTTCAGTCATGATACTGTGTCAGCTCTTGCATTCCTAGCTTTTCTTGAAGGAAGGGGTGAGGGGGCATTTTACACATTTTCCAGTGTTTTTTATCTCGAGTAGGACATAGAGGGGGGGGATGGGACGTCTGCCATTTGTATTTGTCTTTATTCGTTATCGGTGAAAAAAATAGATAATGTAAAGCTCAAATCCCCTTCTAATTTTTCCTGTTCAAAGTTTTCTTCTTCTCTCTTGTTTATCTTGCTTTAAGCACCCAAAATGGCAAATAGATTATTAAGTACAATAGGTGGCAACAGAAATGGATCAATTATACACGACGTCACAAGTGTCAAATATAACAAGGAAAACGAAATTTTCTCGTATTATTTGACATGTTTTTTAAGATAAATAAAAAAGTGTAAAAACAGAAAATAAATAACACATAAAATTTCACCTTTTTCACTGTAAGATAAGCTCTTTATTTTAAAATTATCACTACTATTAAAAATTTTGTCGGACACAATACTGAGTTGACACTTGTGACGTTAGAATACAGCTGTAGTGAGAGCGTACAAATTCTACGTTGCCATCTATTGTACTTTACAATCTATTTGAGATAATGGTAGCTCTCAATTAAATCCTGACAACAAAATATTTTATTGCTTTTAGGAGCAGAGAGAGAGAATGCTTTTAGAGCAAAGGGAGCGCGTTCTCATCGAACAACGCGAACGCGCAGAGAGGGATAGACAAATTCAGGTTTTCATTTTTAGCGCTTATTGTGTAAAAATTTCTTTGAATTAAAAAAAAATAATTCCAATATATTGTTTTAGGAGCAACGTGAGCGGGAACATCGAGAGCGAATGCTAGCAGAGCAAAGGGAACGGGAACGCATAATGGCGGAACAGCGGGAGCGGGAAAGAGAACGAATGGCTATGGAAATGCGGGAACGAGTTTTACAGGTAAAACTACACAAAAGCATAACTAATATTTTTGTTCTTGATGTCGCTTGTAGGCACTTTTATAGAATGCCGTTGTCTTTAATAAACATTGATGAACTTGATAATCATTAAGTATGTTAAAAATTTAAAAATTGTTAAGCTAAAAATAAAAAATGAAAGAATTATAAGAGAGAAAAACATTTAACAAACAACTAACTATTAAAATACTAAAAACTATGATAAAATGAATTAATAACTGAATTGATTATATTAGGAGCATAGAGAAAGACTCGGAACCGGACAGAATACTCTGGCTGAAATGTATCAACGAATGAGATCCTTAGATCAGTAAGGGAAGGACAAGATAAGACGACATTTCACCAGTTTAACCTGAACAAATTTCAGATAAATATTCTAAAGTTCTCTATGTTCAATTATTTGTTAATTTTAAATCTGCGTGTCCCGCATCTTGTGCGTAATTAAACAATTATAAATATAATTTTATAAGATTATACTCCTTAGTGTGTTACAAATCCTAACTAACTAGGCCTGTATAGCAGAAATATACAAATTTATCTCGTCAGAACTCCCCCCTCCCCTACCCATGTTGAATACGGGACCTTAAAGGGTTTAATATCCCAATATAGAATAATAAATAGATATTATACGTCTTCTCTTCTATTTTTTTTTCTGAAATTTTTGTTAAAAATCATACTCACAAATATTTTCCATATATTCACCCATGTGCTCGAGCTGAGCATTGGCCTTTTATTGATGCATTTGAATAGAAGATTTATCAAGAATATTTTCTGATAAGATTAAAATGAACGTAATTTCTGGTTGCATCGCGATAACTCTTGACTTAAAAAATCATCTTTTGCGCCAATTTGTTGTGGCTGAGTACTGAAAACAATTCCGATAATGTCATTGAATAACATGTTCTTAATTCATCATTGTAAAATATTTGCTAACGCATCATGTTACATTGTTTCGCGATGCATCATTGTATAATGTTTCAGATGCATCATTGTAAAATATGTTCCGTAATGCATCATTGTAAAATATGTTCCGTAATGCATCATTGTAAAATATGTTCCGTAATGCATAATTGTAAAATATGTTCCGTAATGCATCATTGTAAAATATGTTCCGTAATGCATCATTGTATAATATGTTCCGTAATGCATCATTGTAAAATATGTTCTGATGCATCACTATTATCTCTAGCCTTCCTTTGCAATGTTATTAAAAGAAGTTGACTATTGTGATTAAATTTCCTAATCACTGTTATGTAAAAAATGTATTTTATGTAAAGTGTACAGATAGTATATCCAATGTTTAAATCAAAGTAAATAACCACGGTTTAAGCAGTGCTTCCTCTTTAGTTCCATTACCACTGTTATTTTTACACGAAACCCAGTTTTAGAAAAATAAATTTAATAAAAATCCAACTTAACACCACAACTCTTGACAGTTTTTTTTCGAAATATCTAAAGAATTTTCAATACAACAATTTTCTTCTTTTTTCCTCTATTTTTTTTTAAGGAAAACATTTAGATTCATTAACTTTAATTAAAAGACTTTTTAATCGAGCGGGTTGCATCAGATATCTTCTTTTGGAAAAGATTATTACTTAGATTTAGTTTAACTGTTATACACATGTACACAATATAGTTGCGCCTTCAGACATCATAATTACAGAGTAGAATGTCTGTGCGTGCCTAGTGTAGTATTGCAAAAATTGTTTCAAGATGGCGCTAAATATTTCCTCATGGAGAGCAGTCGGGCTTCTCACTGCTGCTGTTCTTTTTATACTCATAGGAGTCAGGTATAAATATTTGATAACAAATGTTATAAAAAAATAATTTAATGTTGTCAACAATTTCCGAGGATTGGAGCTGGAATAGGACAACCTTTTTTCTAGAAAAACTGCGGCCTCATTGAAATTAAAGATATCTCCATCTTTAAAATTTTTACAACTGGTTAAAGCGGTCACTGTTGTAAATCGTATATGGAACATTCTCATCTTAAGACTCATTTTTCCGTCGTCACATTGATGTAATGTGGTCCTAAGATTCTTTTTAAAAATTCTTGTTAAATTGAACTTTGAATTGTTAGGTCGGACAGTGTGAACTGGAGAACAGTAGATTTACAAGCCGTTCCTCTTCCATCAAACCTCAAAGATATCATGTAAGCAGATGTTTTATTATTTCTTATTTCCATTTTTGAATGAAATTATTGCATCTAATCTTCAGGTCTAAAGTTGATATTTCCCAAGACACTATAGATGTGGATGGAGCACAGATATTTTACCAGGTTTTTAATCTAATTTTTTAGAAAAGCGTATTTCACTGAAACTTGACATTTTCTGTTCTTTAGCACTAGTTATATAAACGATTCAAAATGATTAAATTGGTGAGGAAAGGACAACATTTCACCAAGATTTCGCTGGATTAAAAAATAATATTGCTTAGTCTGTTAGTCCTTATAAAGCATTGTGGAAGGACTGACAATATTTCAATATTCTTGGGTATTCTAAGCCCCTTGATTTGATTTGCTAGTCTACTAGTCATTCTAACACATAATAAGAACTGAATGAATGAACGATTATTGTATAGTCTGCTAGTCCTCCTGACGGTGTGGTTCGAACTGGTAAAACTGTTCTACTACTCCACGGCGCTGCTTTCACATCTCAAACCTGGATAGACAAGGTTCAATCATATGTAGATTTTTACTTCTCTAATTTTTTATCATTTAATGGGCTCCCCTGACCAATTAACCTGCCATAGTAAGCAAAAATTCTAAATCTTCAGAAAAAAATAAAAATTCTATGAAATGAAAATATTTTAATAAGTATGGAAG
Organism: Eurytemora carolleeae; assembly: GCF_000591075.1. Taxonomy (NCBI): domain Eukaryota; kingdom Metazoa; phylum Arthropoda; class Copepoda; order Calanoida; family Temoridae; genus Eurytemora; species Eurytemora carolleeae. The sequence continues at coordinate 34,123 of NW_019396217.1, forward strand.
GATTGAAGGAAGGCAAGTAATCAACTACCAGTAAATTAAAAAATCATGAGTTGTCAAATATTTTCTAAATTCAAGTAAGAATATTGATAAAATTTAGGTTCCAACTTTGGCTACCCTTGCTGCTCTGGGTCACGGTGTTGTTGCAGTTGATCTACCTGGATATGGTAAAAGCAAAGAGGTCTGTAAACTTGTTCAAGGTTAAACATGTTCCCCTCCCCTCCCCCCAGCTTCGCTATATATTATTACATATTAGATACCGTTTCTGGTAAATTAAAAAACAAATCTGTAACTGGACTTTTTTTCACAATATATTCTCGAAATTTTTAGCAAGTTCATTTAACTGTTATTGATTATTAACTATTGATATAAAGGCTCGGGTGCGGAATAATGGCGAGTTCTTGGCTAAGCTGATCTCCGGATTGGCAGGGTTCCAACCCATCATCATTACACCTTCCATGAGCGGGGGATTCATCATACCTATGCTGTCAAACAAGGAGAACAGAGATCTCATCTCAGGGTAGGTTCACCGATTATTGTAAAATCGGGTTCCAGTAGCTCCTGTAGGAACCTCCTAAGCTAGTGGGTTCGGCTCAGCTACATGTTGCTTAGTCACATTTTGCCCAGGTAAAATTTTGCCTAGGTAACATATTGCCGAGGGTAACATATGAGCGAATTTTTTGCCTAGTCAATAATTTTTTCACAAAGAAAATTTTCAAAAAATCTGCAAATTTGTCATCAAAAACTATGCAATTTTTTAAAAATCATTCAGTTTCCTACCATACCATATCATGCCGAAAGATGTTTTATCTTTTATAGAATAAATACACGCTAATTTTGCCGTAGAGGAGAATAAAAACTTTTAATCATTTTATAGGTTTTGAGTTATGTTTTTTGGAATGTGGACAAGATGCAATTCAATTGTCCTATAACATTAAATTCATTTAAATTTAACTGGTTCAGCTTGAAAAAATTTTCATTTCTGACTAAATCTATTTGAAAAAAAGAAAAAGGCAAAAAGTATGCTCTTGCGTTACCTAGACAAAATGTTACCCTAGGCAAAATGTTACCCTAGGCAAAATGTGACTAGGCAAACTTGAACTAGGCAAGACGTTACCAAGGCGAATTGTTACCTAGGCAAAGCTAAATTAGGCAAAATTTGACTAAGCAAATTGTGACTAGGCAAAATGTAGCTGAACCGTGGATTCTATTCTTCTATATATACTTTGTACTTTGTCTGTAGGTTGATTGTTAATTATAATAGTAATAACACCAACTATGTATTGTATAGGTAGGTTCCAGTAGCTCCTGTAGGAACCTCCCAAGCTAGTGGTTTCGATTCCTCTATATAAACTCCAGCTATGTATTGTATAGGTGGGTTCCAGTAGCTCCTGTAGGAACCTCCCAAGCTAGTGGGTTCTATTCTTCAATATTTACTCCAACTATGATTGTCTATGGGGAGAAGGATACTGGACTAGGATACAGGTAAAGGGTAATTATTGCAGTATTAACCAGAATAATCTGGAATATGAAGACGACGCGTTGAAACCAAGCTTATGTGTTTTTGTTCTTGCCCTATCGTCACAATGATTAAGGAACCCAATGCCTAGTGCCCATTGAGTAATTTGTCATGACTTGGTGCAAGACAAAGAAGAACAGTCAACACTAAAAAGAGTGGTGAAAATCTAGTAAAAGAGGGGTGAAAATCTAGTAAAAGAGTGGTGAAAATCTAGTAAAAGAGGGGTGAAAATCTAGTAAAAGAGGGGTGAAAATATAGTAAAAGAGGGGTGAAAATCTAGTAAAATAGGGGTGAAAATATAGTAAAAGAGGGGTGAAAATCTAGTAATACATTAGCAAAATATTATTGAGTATGGAACCGAACAGAATTGCTGTTAGAATATTTGTTAATAGCGACCCTCAGAACGGCTCTTATTGGACACGTGAAAGACGTTAAGTCTCCTTTCCCGGACAAATTCCTGCATACGCCCCTGACCGCGCGGGGTGAGCGTGAGTGTCCAGTTATTCTGAATAAACAACAATGATAATTTCATTACTTCGCCCACGTTTAAAACCGAAAAGTATGTACTTTAAGGGTTGATGAGCGCATTTGAGAGTACTTTAATACAAAGAGAGATGCAAATTATTTTATAATTCCAGATTGAGTTTTGGCGATTAGCTCTTAATATATCTCACAACTCGTTTTGGAGTAATTAAGAGTATATCTTTTTATCAAGTTTCTTGTAGTTCTGGTGTTTCACTAGTATCTCTGGTCTTTCACTAGTATTATCATTTACAATTTTTTATATGCTAATCATACTTATCTCTTCTGATAGTTGATATCTGTATTCATTACATACTCCAAGGTTTACAATATGATACAACTTGATTTCATCTTAATTCTTATCAGTGATAAGATCAGTAAACACGATCTGCAAATAATACCCCCCCCCCCCCCCTAAATTGTCCTTTCCCTCCTTCCTCAATCGGGCCTTTATAAATATTGATGATTTCTCTTCAGTTGTTCAGGGCTTCTTGTCCTGGAAACCTGATTTTCAAGTTGGTAAATACAAATTCTAAATCTTAATCTTTACTATTCAAAATCCGGCTCAGAGCTGGTAAATGAATTAAATAAAAACGTGAAGGCAATGTCTTTGTGACTTGATTCTTTGCCTTCAATTTTGTATTGCCATTATTAGCAACAAAAAAGCAACATTTAATCCCAAGAAGATGGCCGCTTTAAACCTTGTTGTTAGAAAGATTCGAAATGAGTTTAAAATGAAAAAGATTGTAGATGTTATTAAGAGTAAAATTTATTAGTTTTTCTTTAGGTCACGTGATGATTTATCTGCATTGCCGAAATCGACTCTGCCACAGGTCTTATTGTTTTTCTAGTCTGTATTGTGTGTGTCCTTTTTCAGCGTTATTTTAAGTATTTTAAAAGCTTCTAAATATCTGTTTAATTTTTGTTTTGGAATTGTTACGTTTCATAATTATTATTTTTTATTTTTATAATGAGTTTTTTTATATATATATTTAAAGTGTATACAATCAGGTTGCAAAGATATAGGGATTAGAAAATTAGAAAATTATGTAAAGTGGTCAATTACTTTGTATCTGAATTTAAAGATTTATTTTTTTATAAAGGTTCTGCCGGGAGCTGGTCATCCTGCCTACCTGGACGCCCCCGAACTGTGGCACACCCTGCTCCATAACTTCATAAACAACATCGATATCGACTTCACAGAGTAGATCCTCATATAAGTGTGCAGAAGGATATATGTTCGAGGAATATTGTAGATTTTAAGGAGTCACTACTTAGAAACAGGACATCACTACTCTCAGCTGTTCGAAAGTGTGCAATCTCGAAAATCGAAAATATTCGGCCAATATTTTGGGTTAAATTAAATCTATAATTCATATATTCCGAAATTACCTCAAGTTTGACTTTGGTTTATTTCAAACTTCTCTTAAAAGACTTTGCTTTTATTCATAATGTTAAAAGTGGGAAAAGCGTGTTAGAAAATATGTCCCTTTGGATCAATAACTGATGTTTACATGAAGTACTAGACATTAAATATCAGTATTGACTAGCTGCAGCATGGAGGAGTTAATAAATAATATTGGTTTAGCCTACATGTATATGTATACCCCTGGATCAGGAGCAATAACTGATATTTACATGAAGTACTAGACATTAAATATCAGTATTGACTAGCTGCAGCTGCATGGAGGAGTTTATAAATAATATTGGTTTAGCCTACATGTATATGTATACCCCTGGATCAGGAGCAATAACTGATATTTACATGAAGTACTAGACATTAAATATCAGTATTGACTAGCTGCAGGATGGAGGAGTTTATAAATAATATTGGTTTAGCCTACATGTATATGTATACCCCTGGATCAGGAGCAATAACTGATGTTTACATGAAGTACTAGACATTAAATATCAGTATTGACTAGCTGCAGCTGCATGGAGGAGTTTATAAATAATATTGGTTTAGCCTACATGAAATAGTTTACACAAATATTATATGTATAGACTTCATGTATTAACTTGAGACATCGATATTATAATTAAATAGTATTTTTAACAAAATTATCTCATGGCGAAGGGATTCAGTATTTGCGACAAACTATGATTTTCTTATCCCTATATTTTTGTAACCCAAGTTCATAGACGTAAGATAATTCAAACTATGACTTTTGTGAGAGCAAAAAATCTTAAGTTTGAAATATCAAAGGTTTGCACCATCATGTTGCAAAGATATTGGGATTATAAATTTTTAGTTTGTGGCTATATGACTCAATTCCTTTCTAAGGCTGTTAATGACTACAGTTAGAACTTAGAAGTGCGTGTTATATTCAGTAGTTTTCACGTGACATTTGAAATTGATGTAATAATTATGTATTTGTGTGATAGCACCCACTAATCTGTGATAATAAATATTTTTAAAATTACACCATATTTACAACTCTTTTGGTAATAAGATTTATCTAATATAAAAACAAGAATTTGAATTTGACTTTCTTATCAGAAGTTTCTAGTTTCCGTTCAAAAATTATAGTTATTGTGATGTTTTTCTTTTCTGCTAAATCTGGAGTATTTGTATCTTTGTATTCTTATATTTCAGATGAATCAGAAAAATGTGGATTTGCAACAGCTGCAGGAAACCTGTGTTCTTCGGTGAGTTTAATAATTGATATTATAGTCCTAAACTAAGAACTGAAATGAGACAAAGAACACTAATTTATTACGATTATATGAATATTGATCTAATAAAAACTGATTAATATCGTGGAAATCCTTGTTTTAAGAAATCTATAAATCTGTTATATTGGATAAACCTTGAAAGTTCAAGTTTAACCTATTGAATTAATGTTAACACCTGTTTTAGCTGAACGACGTCAATCCCTGGGATATGATTGGCATCCTTACTGCTTGAAGTGCCAGGAGTGCGGAAAAGTGCTGAACCCTGGACAGCATGCCGAGGTAAATATCCCAGGAGTGTGGTAAAGTGCTCAACCCTGGACAGCATGCCGAGGTAAATATCCCAGGAGTGTGGTAAAGTGCTCAACCCTGGACAGCACGCTGAGGTTAATATCACAGGAGTGTGGTAAAGTGCTTAACCCTGGACAGCATGCCGAGGTAAATATCACAGGAGTGTGGTAAAGTGCTCAACCCTGGACAGCATGCCGAGGTAAATATCCCAGGAGTGTGGTAAAGTGTTCAATCCTGGACAGCACGCTGAGGTTAATATCACAGGAGTGTGGTAAAGTGCTTAACCCTGGACAGCATGCCGAGGTAAATATCACAGGAGTGTGGTAAAGTGTTCAATCCTGGACAGCATGCCGAGGTAAATATCCCAGGAGTGTGGTAAAGTGCTCAATCCTGGACAGTATACCGAGGTAAATATCCCAAGAGTGTGGTAAAATTATACCTTAGATTAATGGCCGTTTAAAGCTTTGACATAGGGGTTTGCTTTCTGCCAAGTCATCTAGTAGACGATTTTTTAGAATGCCACGGTAAACGCCGGGTGCTTTACTTTTGCTAATGACTAAAAATACGGAAACAAAGATGTATACATAAACTTCTAAATTGCATTTTACTGATTTCAGCATAAATCGGCACCTTACTGCCATATTCCCTGCTACGCTGCCCTTTTCGGACCTCAGCTGTTTGGACACGGGTCAACCACTGAATCTCATAGGTAAAGTCTTATAGGGATATTACATTCATAGATAAAACCGGAAGGAACGACGCGGCCACTATACATTGGATAATGGATAACTTTTAAATTAAGTTTGATTCTTTGAAACTTTCTGAAATTTGAAAAAAAATTTCAAGATGTTTTTCACATTATGAGACTTACTTAATCGAAATTCAAAACTTTTGTATTGTGAATATTGGACTCAAGCATTGATCTCCATCTTAGGCAGACCTATGGATTAATTTAATTCCTCTTCGAGCTCCCGTAGGTGTCATACCCTGCAGGGATAACTTTAATTGAGGGATTAAGCATTTATTCTCAAATTTTAAGCGCCCGCTCAGGATATCGAGCTCAAGCATTCAAGATGATCGATTCAACACATGAAAACAATGTAATTTAAGAATTACCAACAATCAATCTTTTATCCAATAAAATCGAAACCAATAATAACCATGAATAACAAGTAAATATTTGTTTCAGGAGTTTTGGACAGCGCTCCAAGAGTTTCATTAGACTTGAGACAGAGCTTAGCAACAAGGTTAAAGAGTACAACAGGTTAGCTACCAGCTTTTTCAGTATTTTAGTTACACTAAAATAAAATTTGAAGTTTTTAAAATTATTAATATTTTCAACAATTCCAAAACTGTTCTTGCCAAGGAAACATTAATTTGTAGAATGTATTTGTAAACAATTTTTTTCACATTCTATTTTTAAAAAACTTCCAATTTTTAGATTTTATCATTCCACTCCTCGGTGCCATCTGTCATCAAGAGAGGTTAATCAGAGACTTCTCTTAGAGGGAGTTCTCAAGGTATTTAAATATTTAAAACATAAAATCCAATTTTTCCTGATACATTTAAAAAATTTAAACATTTTTGTTCTTCTAAATAGCTCTTTAGTCTTTAATAAGAGGAGTTATTTTAGAGTTCAATCTTTTGCGCAATTTAGGTAAGTTTAAAATCTGGATCAATAACAGATTAGGAACTATCAAATTCGACTAGAAAGAGATGAGTAAATTGGCATCAGCTGATGCATAAACATAATAAGTTGAGTCGAATCTTTTGATTCATAAGATTTAGGAGTTAATGAAACTTCTTATTTAACAGTTTCTGAAAGACTTTATTTGATTTAAATTTTTTCATTTTTGCATAGGTCTGAACTTTAACTTGGAATATCTTTAATTTTGAACTCTTCATCTCGATATCAAATTTGAGCACTTCTAATTTGAGGGTTATAGCCATACTTCCCTGCATTGTACGATTACCATCGATTATGAATTAATTTCTTCGTAAGATGGAGATCAATGCTTGATCCCGAGATTCTCAACACTTAAGTTCTGTATTCTTGATGGTTAACTTGTTTAAACCCAATCTCATGATTTGATTTGCCCAGGTATTCTGGGGGACTGAGTACAGCATCAGACTCAAGGAGTACGGGGATAACAGGGTTATCAACAGACACAAGAAAGCACTTTCATTAGGTCAGTTTGTTGGGTGGTTTAATGATTGGATTTTAATAAACTTTAAGTCGTTATGTTCACTATTCACAATTCTGCTTTTAAAATCAAAATATGATCTATCCTCGAATTCTGACAAGATTGTTACATAAAGCCTGAATTCGCATAAAATCTTCATTTTCTTTTTATTTCAATCTCTAATTATCTTTTCAGGTTTTGAGTTTGAAAACATAAAAGTTGAGGATGAAGTCTCGGAGGACGAATGTTTTCCATCCTTTGGTGAATGCTCCATCAATCTGCCCCCGGGGGATTTATCTCTCGGATTCCCTCCGGGGGAACTCAACTCGGAAACAGGGAACTCGGATCTTCAAAAATGGGAGACACTAAGTAGACTAGATACAGGTGAAAATTAAATTCATTTTTTGTTTTGTTTTTCTTGTCTTTCGAGACAAATTCATTTTATAATCATATATTAGAAATGGTTTATTCTTTATACAAATTTTTTTATTGAATCTAAAAAAGACTGATACATCAGATTTAGAAAACGTGATTAGTTTTTAAAAATCTTGAGTGTCAACGATATAAACATGATTGACATATTTTCAGAATGCAACGGTGAAATGAATCTGCAATTACTAGAATCTCTTATAGAAGATAATCCAATAAAACAATCATCCAGGGAATTCAAAATTCACATTTTATATTAAACTACGCAATGTTGAATTCACTGTTATTGCCGCTTGAAAATTTGTTTTTATAAAATAAAATAACATTTTGAATTAAAACAGGACTAACTTACTTCGGAGTCAATCCATGAGTGTGAAAACTGTTAAACCTAAAGCTAGGAACAAGCTAGTGGATTATGATGAAACCAAGAATATTAATGAGATTAGCGAGATCTATGAGACTGAGGACGGAGAGACTGACTGTGATATTATTAATTCTGAAATCAGGAAAGTTGCAACTAAACTAACTTTACTACAAGCTCTAGTCTTAAAAACTTCAACTAACCCTCTATTTGTTGAATTAAATGAACAATTCACAATGTTACCGATTTAAAGCTTTGTCTGACCAAGAAAACTAAATAACTCAAATTTTGCTCTGTAAAAATGTGGCATGCGGATACCGCTGAAAAACTGTGACGGAACATGTCGAAATTAAACATTTGTAAGCAAATAAACGACGATATCTACCACATTATTAATAAGATAAATGTTTAAGGGTACTGATGTAAATTTGACATGTCTCGTTTTAAATGGAGTGTCACTTTTAATTACAACGTCTGTTTAAAATGCATAAGCTTAAACGTAAGTTGTATATTTTCTCTAGTGAATTGAATGGAAATCTGCCAAACTTCGGAGATACCTGTACACAAGATCTTGGGAGTGAAACTGCCACATCAAAAGCCATTAATCTTGAGTCTGGTGTACTTGACATAACTAATGATAAATCTAGAAATATGAAAATTCATGACCTTGAGGGGGAAACGCTGGATCTTGATAACTCTGTTTTTTTTGAGAGCCAAGATATTCTTCAGAATTCCAACACTCTTCAAGGCATAGATGTGGTTGATCAAGCAGATCCTCTTGATAACATCGATGTGCTTAGTAATTCAAATGTTCTTGATAAATCTGATGCTTTTGAGATATCTGAGGTTAATGACAACTTGAAGGACACTGAAGACTTGAAATCTAATAATGATGGTCTGGACAATTCTAACGTTCTTGATTCCTCTGAAAATTTGCCCAACATTAAAACTTTTGAAAGCTCTGAAGATGTGAATAATTTTGAGAACAAGGAAAATTTAGAGAATAGTAAAAGATCTAAGATGGCCTTCAAGATGGGTTTCTACACATCGAGATGTAATTCTTCCATGGAGGTATTTAGCTTAACAATTGACAATTTCTCCTATCCAACAAACTGTTATTTATCACCTTAAGTCCTTAATTTGAGTATTGCTAAGTCAAAGCCCTATTTTCGAACTAACAATTTCTATTTATTTTTTACATCTAGAGCTAAACCTTTTTTCTTATTCAAACTGCTATGAGTATTGAGCAGCTGTTTTGAAAATAGTAATAAATTTAGAAATGCTTAAAGGACTCCAGTTCAGCTGATGTCAAACCACTAGGGAGTTTACCTCAGAGCAACAGGTCTAAAGGCAAGTATTGAGCACATTCTATATCTATCTGAGGTTTATTTTATATAGAATTATTCACGGTGCTTTCCTTATAATAGATATAATAGATATATTATCTTGAAAAATCATTTCGCCCCCTTCCCCGGACAAGTAATTTTTTTCAACATGTGTCAGGATCTCTCTGAATAGGGATAATTTTAAAAGGAAAAAAGTACTTTGAAGGTAAACCCCCCCCCCCCGCGACGGCCACCCATCTCCTTGAAAGAATGGATAATTCTAGAAAATTAACATCTTAGATTTATCTTGTTATATTTTCACCTCAAAATACCTCAAGAGTTTTATTTATAAATTTGAATTTCTGTAATTCAGAAGTTAACATTTTACTTTGAATTAATTTTCGTAATGTTGACAGGAAGGAAGACTGAAGAAGAGGAGAAGAAATCTAAAGGCCCACGGGCACTAAGAAGAAGAGGAAAGAAAATGACAAGATTAAGAAGAAGAAGTAGTATAAATGGCCACTGGTATGATAGAGAAACTTCAGGTAATTTCCATAGATTAGTTTAAAATATCATAATATATTTAGCTCGTCTTTTGCATCCAAAAAACAATCAAAAAGGCTGAAAGTGTCAAGATTTAAAAGGGGGAAAAAGGCTTGAAAAGCAATATTCAAAGCTGAATTTTTGCACCTTAAAAGTATATTTACATTTCAAATGAGAAATATAATTTTGTTGTGTGATTTTGTACAAAATTATAAAAACAATTATCATGTTATGTATAAAAAAAATAAGGTGTTAAGGGTTATTAATGAAAAGCTTCAATTTGGTGAAGATCACATAATTAGTTAGATCATGTGATTCTAAGTAATATTTTTTGTTAAGTGTTTACTCCTCCAAAACACTCAGCAATGTCAGTTTGGACAACCAGCTTGCAGTCAACACAAGGAAACAGTACATTAAACATTGGTCAATGGTCATTAGTCATTACTATTTTCAAGTCAATTAAAATTAAGTTCTAATGTATTTGCTGAAGTTATGGGAATAAGAAATCAGAAAATCCTAGTATGAAAATCTAATTTTAACTTTGCAGTACTATGAGGAAACATGAAGTAGTTTATTAAGGTGCTTCTATAGAAAATGCAAATTCTATGATCTGTTTTTTTTATATTCGATATGTATTGATTAGAGGTTTTATCCTCCCTTCTGAGCAAGTACAAGATAGATTCTGAGGCTGGTAGTTTTGGCCTCTATGTGGTAAAGGAGTCTGGGGAGACGAGGCTGATTACAGATACAGAGTATCCTTTACTTATCAGGTAGCAGTAATCTATATAAATAAAGTAGTAATCTCTGTTTGATCAATGACCGATTTTCCTCAAATTCTTATTTCGACACTCTGTAAAAGCACTATTTCATAATTCCAAAATGAGTTATTTTTTTACTTCTGTAGGGCAAGTCTAGATTTCCAGGTAAAGCTGAGTTCCCAATTTAGTAGTGAATAAAGATTATTTATCTATGATATAATTGCTTAAGTAGGAAAAGTTTTGTTTTGTTTAATTAAGAGTAATATTAGGGAAAAAATGGGGAAAAGGTCAATTGGCACTATATTCTTTTGATGTCTTCATGTAGAATTTGAGCTCAGTCGATGCACTATCTTATCTGTAGTGCTAATGTGGAGTTTAAATGGTCAAATACTGAATTACCAATTCAAGATATGTGGTTGAACTGTTTCTACACCTAGCTCAAATTCATTAAATCCTGTCCCATCTTGATTTTCTTTTTTTAGGGTTAATCTTGGTCCACATGAGGACATTGCTAAGATCTATTTGATGAATAAAGAAAACACCAACGAAATCAGGTATTTTAAAATTTACTTATCATTTGTACATCTTTGTAATTAATCAAAATTAATCAAAACCCTCAAAATAATTCCTACAAATTTCTAATTTTACGAAAGAAATTTTTTTCAGTCACAAAGTTGCTCAGTACCTTCGGTTCTCATATGCAGAACTGCGGTCTTTCCTTAGCATGTTCTATGAAGAGGAAGAGAGAGAAGCAGATAGAATTAGGTAAAAAATAAAAGTAATTGCATTCATATTATTAACAGTTTATGTACAGATATCATAGATTTTAGATATTTTTTTTGATTTCTTTATATGGTAATCGTCTAAGACGAACAGTAACATCACTTAAGTCTACCCTTAGCCCTTGGCTAGAAGATATTTTACCAGTTTTAATCTGTTCATTATGTAGAGGGAAGCTGGGAAGCAAACTGCCTTTTCCCAAAAAATCTTGCTTCTATAATAAGATGTTTTAACCCCCCNGAGGAGGAAGAGATTAAAGGAACTAGAGGAGGGAGAGATTAAAGGAACTAGAGGAGGAAGAGATTAAAGGAACTAGAGGAGGGAGAGATTAAAGGAACTAGAGGAGGAAGAGATTAAAGGAACTAGAGGAGGGAGAGATTAAAGGAACTAGAGGAGGAAGAGATTAAAGGAACTAGAGGAGGGAGAGATTAAAGGAACTAGAGGAGGAAGAGATTAAAGGAACTAGAGGAGGGAGAGATTAAAGGAACTAGAGGAGGAAGAGATTAAAGGAACTAGAGGAGGGAGATATTACACAGCTGGAAAAATAAGTACAAGAGATATAAATGTACAGTGTCAAAAAATTTATTATGTGCCTTTAATTAGTACCTCATGATAAAGCATATGTAATATTTTACGTTTATTTTTACACCAACTGTATGTTAAACTGTGTTAAGAATGCCATTTAAAGTTTTTATTCATTTTTTTACCAACTAGAAACTATCAAAAATTTAAATTGTTCACCATTATATATAGATAGATATTTACAATGCATTTAAAATATAAAATCTACATTATGGGTTTTATCATTCCATCTTCTGCAGTTTTGTTTTCCAAGAAATCTGCATCAAGCCAGAATGACTCGTAATCAGTGTTATTATGTAACAACTGAAATCGCATAATTAGTTAGATAATTTATTGTAGTCTTAAAAATAGAGCTTTCAATGCTTTTTAAAATAATTAAGTTACAATTTTATTTCTGAATACCAATTTTTAACAACACTATTTTATTCAAAAGATGATACGACCGGGTTCTTACATTTTTTCCACTGAACCTGAAAGTAATCGGGTTTAATTGGGATTACTTTAAATTGTTCTCAATTTGTCTGGATTATATTTGTATATCTGATAATGCTAATAAAGAACAAAAACATATTCTTCTGATTTCATTGTCCAAGTCCGGTCTGTTTTTACCATCAAATGGGAATAAAAATAGGAGAGATAAATATATTTATTGGCGACAATATAAAAGTTGTGAGTAAAAAATATGCGCGCAACTATTTATTATTTACATGTACTAAAGTAATAAGATTAGAAAGTTATTATTAATAAGTTGAATATTAAGGATTCATCCTTTAGATGATTGTTTCCTCAACTTCTATTATAACAGATGTTTTGGGTCTAAATATTTTACAAAAGATTACAGTTTTTCGTATTATTCAACTTTTTATGAGGTTTCTAATATTTTTTTAGTGATTTAAAATTATTTATAATTTTTACTAGTTTGAATTTTTATGAAGAAAAAAAAAACATTAACAAGGAAAGCCAATGTTCAACAGGATAAAATTGTTAATTTTTTTCGTTAATTTTTTCTCGAGAAACTCTAGGATGGCCATTTTAGGTAAAATTTAACTGAGATCTAAATTTTTAAATGTGAATTGGTTTATTTGTGATAGCTGGGTTTTTGTTGCTGGTACGAAGGATGTGGGTCTGCAGAAGTATCAAGGAGCTGAAGTTCTTGATCAACCAGGGTTGTAAATCCTAAGCCTAAAAAACCCTCCAGAAGAAATTCTGTGGCAGTACGGTCTTCGGATAGTAGAATGCATAAAAAATTAACATATTTTCAAAATAAAAGTAAAATATTAAATAGAGTTTGCAGAGCTCGAGTAATTCGCTCATTTCTAAAAAATACGACAATTTCTCCATGTACAGTTTCAGAGGCTGGTTATTCTCTCTTTGGGCCTTAACCCTATTCCGACTGGGGTGGGGGGTCCCAGGGACCCCCCTCTCAGACGTTTTTTGGAAAAGACTCAAAAAGTATTGGTCTGAGGCTGTTCATATTTATCACTTTTCTAACTTAACACATGCCCCTCATTTTAGGCTCAAAGCGGGGCTTTTATACCTACTGCCTGAATGCCTTATTTTACGTATACCAGACTAAATCTATATTTAGACCTACTTCCGGTCATTAGATTTAGACTTTTTATAGCTCTTTGAAAAGCCTTGAACAAAAGGAAGCAGATGGCATAATTTTTGCGAAGAAATTTTGATCAATTTTTACAACGATGCCTGTAAAGAGAATTTGCACACTTAATGTTTTTTTATATAAGTTTTGTTTTTATAAAATTTTGGATTTATTTTGCATATCTGGATTAGTCGTGGTAAGGGCTTTTCAAAAATGTATAACCTATCATATTTTCCGCGCTTTTTGTTTTTGCTCATTTTTTGCAAATTTGCTAATTTTTTTGCAGATTATTAAAGTAGTGCCCAAGGCCTTTTCAAAAGAGCATCAAATGTAGATTTCCTTCTTTCAAAACCCTTCCAAATAAAGATTTGTTGCTTCCGGTTTATGTTAAATCAAATTTTCTCTTAATCATTTTAAAGTGATGACTACTTTAAAATTGTTAATCTATATAATGAAGCTCTTCGCTCGAATATATTTATATGTCAGCTATAGCTGGCCAAACGGCTGGACCGATGGGCTGAAATTTTTTGAGGGAACCCAAGAGGTAATATAGACTAAAGACTAGTTACATAAATATAACGCTGGAAACATTTACAAACAAAACATTTTGTAGCAGGAGACGATTTCTGACAGGAAACGTTTTTTGTCAGGAAGCTTTGTGTGGTGAAATGCTTTACAAGCTCCCTTTCTTATTGTTATCTTGGCTTAAAAGTTGTTGATTCTGATAATTGTAATATTTTTTACTGCAGTTGAAATTACTTTTGTAGAGAAACCACAGTTGATAATTACATGGAGGTATCACTTGAAATTACTCTTACAAAAGCCCAAGGCAAGACTTAGGATTTGGCTAGACTCGGTTTTAGTTATTATGATTTTATTATAAAGATTTTAAATTTAATTTAAATAGAAGAAAATGAATGCTAGATCAGAATCCTTGGGGCTAACGCTAGACCCAGAATTCTGCCAGTTCTGTTGATTTATGAATATATTTTAAAGTTTTGATTAGGAGTGATAAAAATAAACTTTAAAAATAACCTTTGATTTCTGTACTTTCCATCTTCTTTTTCTTTTATATCAATAGTACACATATCTTTAACAGAAGATATTTTTAGAGGTAATTCTTTCTCTTTGCCCTCTTTCCTCCTTTTATTGACATTCCAGCCTTTCTATTATATACTTTTATGATCAAAATTACCCTTATTACAAAATAAAACATAATCTACAAAAATAGCAGAACATTAATCAAAAATATGTTGACACTTTTCTCTCTTAAACAGGACATTCTGAGATGTTAATTAGATGACTGTAATTTATATAAACCAAATATTAAACAGGACATTCTGAGTTGTTAATTAGATGACTATAATTTATATAAACCAAATATTAAACAGGACATTCTGAGTTGTTAATTAGATGACTGTAATTTATATAAACCAAATATTAAACAGGACATTCTGAGATGTTAATTAGATGACTGTAATTTATATAAACCAAATATTAAACAGGACATTCTGAGATGTTAATTAGATGACTGTAATCTATATAAACCAAATATTCAAAAATTATAATTTCACAATCTTATTTAGAAAGAATTCGAATATATCACATAATTATAATTTTTAAAAAATCCTAAAATATCATGTCTAAGTTCAAATAAACTGAACAAGATATTATTCAATGAGTAAAATTCAATAAAAGTTGACAAAAAATCAATACTTTGACTATGCATCTTTTTTGTTGCACAAAACTCAAGAAAAACAATAATCAAATACTATGGTAGTAGTATCAATAGCTGAAATAAATTATTACATTATAAAGAAATAGATATCAAAATAACACTTTTCTGCTTTTGAATAATTGACAAATAGAAAATGATTACATGACAATGACTTATAATTTTTAAGAGATCAAATAATTTAAATTATCCATTAATACATTTAAATTTTTACATAAATATAAATGAAAATATTGTATTTTGATGAGACTTGAGTAGGTAATGAGTTGATCTGAACTAATCTAAGATTATATTTGATGTGCAACTTTAGATGATATAGTCTTGTTGCAGTGTATCTGCATAGATTACATGGATGAATTGGAGGTGTGTATATTTCTCTGAAAAATCGTCCCACCCCATCTTTTTAGCCGAATATTTTTTCCCCCCAGAATTAGAAGTTAGGTGTTTTTTCTTAGGGTTTAATTGGCTGAATAAGAAAAAATAATTGAATTTTAGGGTAAAATAAACAAATATTTCGCTAGTAAGTGTGAAAAGAGATTAAAAGCCCAACTTTCTCATGACCAATTTTAAACTTTGACCTCCAGATCTCCAGGAATGATTCTCCGCCCTGCATGGATGCCTAACACCTTCATGCCATGCCAAGATTTATTTGAAGTGTTGATGAATGTGTATTGTTAGATTTCCAGCTGTTGTTGCAGCATATTCACATAGATCACATTGATATCCCTCTTTGCTAATATTTCTTCTGAGAAGGTTCGCTGTGGTTCCTGTGTATCCATTCTGCTCTTTGTGCTTAAACATCATGTGTGACTTTAGACTTCCTGCAGTTTTTGTAGTGTATTCACACTGATTACATGGATACCTTACTTCATGCTTAAACATCATGTGTGACTTTAGACTTCCTGCAGTTTTTGTAGTGTATTCACACTGATTACATGGATACCTTACTTCATGCTTAAACAATATGTGTGACTTTAGACTTCCTTTAGTTTTTGTAGAGTATTCACATTGATAGCATGGATATCTAACTCTCTCTTGTTCCTCATGTTTTTTCTTAATGTGACGCTTTAGATTCCCTACTTGTGTTGCAGTGTATTCACACTGAGTACATGGAAACCTGACTGCCTCATGAATAACCTTTATGTGTTTCTTAAGACCAGCTGCAGTTTTTGCGGAGTATTCACACTGAGTACATAGGTAACTTATTCCTTCATTTTTTCTCTTCTTAGTTCTAGATTGTAGTGGATCTTCAAATATCATTTCCTCTAAAAATATTATTGGTTTAACAGTTTTATTGAAGAGCCAGGATCTGTAGACAATAACAGTGTTGAATGGGATGCAATGTTCGATCTGACCCTGTCCACTTTTAGGACTGAATCCCAGTAGCTATTTACTTTTTAGTAATAGTTTGTAATGAATATTTATTTCAATTTTAAGTGCTCTCAGAAAGAGGCAAAGCTTAATTTATGTTCATTTTTTAAACTGAACTTATAGTTTTAATGATTTTTAAACCTAATAATTACCTTTGAGTTCTGTGTTTTCCATCTTGATATCTTGTTCTGTTATGTAAACAGTAACCATATCTTCTACAGTAGATTTTTCTTCTTTACTTGTAACTTTGTCTTCTTTCAATGCAGTTTTTACTCCATCCATTCTATCTATAAGCTTTTATCTAATAAAACAAATTACTGTTATCATACCAGAAAATTTATATTTTAATTAAGATTGAAATTATTTTATTTGAAACAATACATTCTCAGTATGTGATGTCAATTATACGACTGTAATTCATAATTAAAGATCAAATATAAAAAATTACTTTTTCACATTCTAATTTACAATGGTTTAAACAGTTTAACTTTAAGAAAAAGATATTACACTATGGCTAAGAATAACAATTCAAAGAGATAATTTAATTTAATTTAAAGAAATTTTTCATTCACATTCAAATAAAAAAAATTCCATGGATATCACATTATAATTAGGGTTTTCAGCGCAATTGATTTTACTTGCGAGCCCTGTATTCCGATTGGAAACCGTAATTATAATAAAATCATATACATATCGTAGAAGAATTTATACAATTTAAAATGATCAAATATTTTATGATACAATAACTGTGCACTTTCTTATGCAAAGACCTCATACTGAATTTCATTTTAGCAGTGCTATGAGGGAGGGGGTGCAGAGGCGCCATGATCCCCGCAAAAATGACCTCCGAACCTCAGGATTTGCAGAATTACCTCCAGGCCCCGCAAAACTAGTCTCCCAGCCTCAGTGACGTCACCAAGCCTCCCGCCATTCTGTCTCCACGCCCCGCATTTTGGTCTCCGCTTGTTGTTTTTTTTATTTTTTGTTTAAATTGGTTGGCTTAACCAAACAAATATCAAAATATATCTCTTCATAGTAGACTCCGTAATAGTTTAAAGAATCGTCTAATCAACAAATTTGACATGTTAATTCATTCAATTGTTCTGGAGTTGTTTTTCTGTAAAAGTTTACATTAAGATGGAATGAGAAAAAGGTTCTTGATGGAAATAAAAGCCAAATATTTTTTTTATTGGAGCCAAAATGCGGGGCGTGGAGACAGAATGGCGGGAGGCTTGGTGACGTCACTGAGGCTGGGAGACCAGTTTTGCGGGGCCTGGAGGTAATTCTGCAAATCCTGAGGCTCGGAGGTCATTTTTGCGGGGATCATGGCGCCTCTGCACCTCCTTCCTCGTGCTATAAAGTAATAATTCATAATAACCTATTTGTGATTCCAGCTTAATTTTGAATGACGCAAACAAATTAGTTTTGTTAATACTAATTGGGTGGAAGATCTATCTTTTTACGCTCAGTAAATTTAATTTATTACTGTGTAAGTAATCCTAACTTTATTTGTTGCGTTACAAAGTTTTTAAATAATTCAAGAAAAATGTTATACTCTCTACTTGAATTGTCTCAAAAAACATGTGGGAGGGGTTTACCCCCTCAGTCCAGTGTATGCAATTTTGAAAGACCAACACTTTTTTAATTTATTTAAATAAAACACTGGGGGAGGGGGGGGTAATTAATCACCCCCCCCCCCAGCAGGGTGATGGTAATCATGGTTAAAAGTAAATGAAATAAATTAAAATCGTCGTTTTCTAGATCTTGAGTTTTCAAAAACTAGTTTACTTGCTTATAAGTACTCTAAATATGTTTCAGATTAGCATTTTTCCTTTCAAAATGTGGAGATATTGCTCTGTAAATTTATGTAAAGCACGCCAGAGGCATGGCACCAAATTGTTCGTTTTACCTAAAGAAGGAATTGTACGTGATAAATGGTAACGTTCCAGTCCTGTGGGGTGGAAGTCCACCAAGAACGTTTTTTGTGTGCAGCAAACATTTTTCTAGAGAATCATCTAATTCATATAATGTTGATTTTGAACAACAAAAAGGACTGAAAGTTGGTGCAATACCAAGTATTTAAAGACCATTGCCCTTCCCTTTATTCTTATTCCGCTTGTTAGTATCTTGATTCACTTAAGAATTTTGAGCTTTTAATCACTGGCTTCTCTACATCGGGTGAGCAAAAACACATTCTCCTACTGGATCAGGGTCATCATTTCTCAGTATTGTGGCCATGTTATGAACACCATTCCTGCTTGTGCTTGTATTTCTGGGCTATTCAGGATGTTTTATTGACAAAAAATGGTTTTAGACACAATAGGCGTTTAACTATGCTTCAAGAACTGCAGACCATTCTTTTAGTTTCTAGGTTTGGTGATTAATCTAGTTTAATTTTTCTAGTTCTGGTATTGCTAATCTGTTAAATTTCTGGTTCTTGTACAGTGCATTTCCATTTGATTTCTCGGCCATTGTTTATCAGTTTTAAATTTACCTTGCATACCTTTTGAATAATGACCGACGTCTAGACAGAGACCAGTTCTTCTATCATTATATTGGTCGACCACATGACGTCAACTAGTTTTGGTCGTATGAATTATCCATCAGAAAAGAATTTAGCGTGAGACATTTGGCGGCCAAACTATCGTCTTCCAACGTACGACCAATGTTTATACATTTTAAAGGGAGAACATTCTAGATCCTCCATTTTCATTAAGATATTATTTTAATAAAAATTACCATATTCTAAAAACATAATTGAAGAGAGTGAAAAAATCATAGATATAATTTACCATAAAATCACATAAACTTGATTTTCACAAAAAAAGGTTGAATTTTCAAAACAACAACGAAGAACAATGCCAATTTCAAATTAGTGTCTGTTTTTAAAAACTAAGAACATTGTGTCCGAAGTAGAATAATTAAAATTAAGCTTAGGTTGTATTTTAGCAATATGAATTTAGACTTTAACACACATATATCACAAATAAAATTTAATATTATCTCTAAAAAAGAACATAAAATGTATCACATTGATCTTAGTCTAAGTATTTAACCAATATTTTCAAAAAATGCTTATTTTGTTGTGCAAACAATCCATGCGAATCTTTCACACAATTCTTTAAAAAAAATACATAAAACTAAGAGTCATAAAAAAGATTACAAAGGTTTAAGAAAATTTTAATGATGTGATTTTTAAAAACTAGTTGAGTGTTAAGCAGAATGTATTCAAAACTAACTTATGCAATTACAAAAAACATAACTAGTTGTAAAGTAAAGATATTAAAAAAATAACTATTTTCCAAGTGTAAATCCCATTCTTGCATCAATATTGTCCATAGAGTTTTTAGCAATGTTTAACATCCATATTGAAGATCCAACAGCCACTCCTAAAAATAAATAGTAAGGGTTCTCAGTTCTAACCAGTATAAAGCAGAATATCAGTCGTGACGCTGTCGTTATTACGGTTAAAAAATGTTAAAAAAGATTGTTATTTGTAGCGGTTATAACTCCTATAATGTGTGGAACTTTTAAATTTGAGGATAAATGCTATAACTTTCAAATAAAATTATCAATAACCAGGGTATGACCAAAACAGAATTAAATTAATCCGTAGGTCCGTATAAGATTACCCATAGATAAAGATAGATTGCGCATAACACGACACTTTTCATCTTGAAAGATATAAATGTACAGAGATGTTTTAAAGATATTCCTATCATATAGATTAACTAGGTCGGTTGTGAACATTGGCTGTTCTTATGTCATTGAGTACTTGTGGTGTACATGAGTTCTGTAGAGAGAAATTTAAGTTAGTTTAGTCCTTCTCATGTCCTTCTTCAGTTCTCGTCAATATGATATATTGCTCAGTGAAATATTGTTGTTCAAATAGTTCCATTTCCGGAGTTATTTTACACTTTATTATGAAATCCATTAAAACACCAAACCACCCCGCTTATCATTGAAGTACACTTTGACCCCTAGAAGTATGAGTTCGCGGACTGTACAATTCTTGGTGATTTTGCGTACATAAGCTATCTATGTTTATTTATTTATCTATGAGATTACCT
Source organism: Eurytemora carolleeae (assembly GCF_000591075.1). Taxonomy (NCBI): domain Eukaryota; kingdom Metazoa; phylum Arthropoda; class Copepoda; order Calanoida; family Temoridae; genus Eurytemora; species Eurytemora carolleeae. Next base: position 54,862 of record NW_019396217.1, read on the forward strand.
TGTTCGTGATATTCACAACAAAAAAGTTATGACTTCTGAACATTTTCATAGATATGTCGCTTTATTTCCAACTGAAAGGTAACAAAAACCACTTTTATTCTGCGTTATACGGATTATGACTGTAAAGTGTAAGTCTAAGTTAACATCTGTACTTATTGTCCAATTCAAAAAAATCAAAGTTTCCACTTCACTCCATGGTTTATGTAAAAAATGGTATATATTTGAATCTATGAATAATGGTTACAAAGTTTGAAGTTTTTAAACTTTGAATTTGTTAAAGGGGGTGTTCGCGAAAAATGAAAGGGGTTAAAGGCTTAATGCGATAAAAAAGCGCTTTTGATCGCTACAAATCTTACTTCTATCTGTTGCGTCTATAAGGAGAAAATTGTTAAAGACGTCACATACCGAATAACATGGCGTTCTTACAAATTGAAAAAATTGCAACATACGACTTAGACCGTAAAAAAATCAATTTAATTTGAAACAAAACATTCAAATATTACAACCTGTAGTCATCGATTATCTTTCGCCACATTTATATATAGTTTTTTCATAATATGTTTTAATTGTTATGATCTGAGAGTTACTTATAAAAACATTTATTCCTGCTTCGAAGATTTTCGGTAATGAAGACGACATTTTCATATTTTCCAGGAATATTCGAAAACAAGTTGTACGCTAAATATTATTTTAAAAAACAAAATCAAAACTAGTATGAAATATCAAATATATACAAATGTGGCGAAAGATAATCGATGACTATAGATTGTAATATCTGAATGATTTGTTTGATATTAATTTGATTTTTTTACGGTCTAAGTCGTATGTTGCAATTTCCTCAATTTGTATTGTTCTGCATAAAATTATGCTTTTCTAACTATATTTATATTTTTCATGTTCCTGTATAAAGAGGAGGAGAGAGAAAGTCCCAGGAGATACACAAAATAAAAATACTGTTTATGTTTACTGTAAAATATTATGTTAAAGTGGTGGAAAGCTTTTTCCATTGAATTATTAAAATGTCTACTAAAATGTCTACTTTCCCTAAGCAAATCATGATTGATTTTCAAGTCAAATAATTACAGAATACAAAATGTAGTGATTATTTCCACTAAAGTATCTGTAACCTGATACCCGCACTGAAAGGTTTTTATTTATTTTCTCCACAAAGAATTGAAAAAAGTCCAATCTAAATCTTGTTCTTCATGTTTGATTTTATACATTCCTAAAAATATGTGTGTTCATAAAATTAACCCCCTGTATTTTTAGCAACTCTATATTGGGATCAAGAATAAAGAGAGAAGACCCAAGTGTTGATTCAAGGGGAAGGGAGAAAGATGGCTAGGTAGAAAAAAAAAACTAGGATAAAGAGAGAGAGAGAATTAGAAGGTCTTTGAATAGCTAAAACTAACTTGGATACTTAGCGAGGTCCAAGTAAGGTACTAAAACACTCGCGAAACATGTATGGGCCCTACGCTCTTCGGTATGAAACGTCTTTATCAATTTTCTCCTTATATACGCAACAGATAGAAGAAAGATTAGTAGCGATCAAAGGCGCTTTTTTATCGCATTAAGCCTATACCCCCTTTCATTTTTCGCGAACACTCCCTTTAAGCAAACTTGTTCCCTACCCAATCTAAGTGTTGAGCTGCTAGGAAGAGATCTGGAACAAATTGCCCAGCTAAGAACTGAACCCAAAACAAACAGACCAGAATGATAAATACTAAAATATGTTTATAATTAAAAAGATATGGCGCGAACCTTAGTGAAACAAAATGAAAAATCCCTACAGGTTAGCAAAAAGGTGATTTAGTTTCACTAACACATCAAAATTGTATGGTTCTTTATTTTGGTAAAATTAACAGTATATTTTGCGCAAAATGGAAATTTATATTATATATTTCAATAAAACCAGTGCTTAAGTTTAAATAATTAATCTTTTAAAAGGTTTCTAAACAAGCTGTGACATTTTACAAAGGAATTAACACTGCACTTGCCACAAATTTTCCAATCACTAAATCCTTGCTACCAAAGGGCGAATTTTAAAAATTTGAGCCGCGGCTCAAATATGAGAAGCGGTTCAAACATGGTTGGTTCCACTTGAATTCAGTGTTTCGAGATTTGAGCCTGCGCTCAATTGGAACCGGTTTGGCTGATCAGCGACACGGTTTAAATTCTTTAAATTCGACCTCTTGTGGTGAAATCTTTGATATTTCAAACTATTAGAGCAGAATTCGAAGTTCAGATCGCAAAAATTTAAAGATAAGTTAGTAAGTGTTTAGATCCTATCCTTTTAAAATGTACTTTCTATAAGTAATCTTATTTTCTAATAGAAGATATTGATCTGAACGGTTTTTAAAATCTGTTCATGTTAATTCAAGATTGTTTGTATTTCTTTCATTATCATTTTCTTTCAAGGCCAAGATCAGCTTAATATAAGAACAACAAACTTACGGAAAAAAATCTAAATATGTTAGATCTCGCAATTTTTGTTTAGCCAAAGGTAACATTTTTTTCTTTCAGGGGCATTTACAGGAATTGGCTCAGGAGGTGGGAGTTCTTTTCAGTTTTTACTTTTTCAGGAAGGGGCTTTTCCCCAAACTCCCAACATGTATATGCCACTGAGGCCGAACATTACCTATACCCTGCTCTAGTCTGGAGATCCTTGCAAGCTAGTGTTTGCCGACTGTACATGTGGAATGAGAGTCCAATAGTTGACAGTACAACATAGTTTGTACTCATATCCTCAGACAGGCCTAATCTGTAAAAAAAGGTTTAAAATTATGATTGTGTTAATAACGTATAAGCAAAATATTGATTTGTGGTTAATTAAGGGTGTATATTAGTACAGAAAAATAATATACACCCCTAGATAATCTTAAGAGAAGTTTAAAATTCTCCGTTTCTGCATTCTCGGTAGAAACCAAAATATTAATATACAAGGCATTTTTCCGAATCAACAATACTTAAAAACATAATGTTTGGGAATAAGAATAATTTTCTCAACATTTTTAAACTAATTAATTTCTTTTTATTATAGCGAAACTGAAAGCCTGGAATTCAATAATCAATTTAATCAATATCCAATTTTGTCACAAAGATGCAAAATATTTAGTTTAAAAAGTACCATCACGATACACAATGGCATTTTGATTTAAACTTTTGATCTTGGGCTGACAATAGATTGAGTTATCTACCATTGTCCTCTGCAAATAAGAATAGGATATCGTGAATATTGAATGGAACTAATTATTCAATCAATGATTCCAACCTGGAGTAGACTGCGGCACTGAGTGAAGGATGGATAACATTAACTGCAAGAAGAGAGTATGAGATGGATCCGGCCAGGGGGAAATAATGAAAATATAAAGAATCCCTGAAGACATCATGCATTCAAATTAGATTCAATTCTATCAATTGAAACTGTGGTTGGATTAAGGGTTTATACAGGGGAGGGGGGGGGGAAATGGGGAAGTGAAACTTTCACTTTCAAGGAGATTCTCCCTTCACTGAGGTTGAGTCCACCCCTCCTTGCTTGTCGATGAATGGCCAATTTCTTAGACGTTCTACCACAGGTGGAACCATAGTCATACTATGGTTAAGCTTTACAAGAGAAATGTAGATAGATGATAGACCTATAGGTGTACCTATGGTAATATGAATAAGAAATTGGCCAAAGTTTCAGCTGGGCAAATTCCTGGATAATTTCCTGGAAAACGGTTTTACCAAAAATCGTATTCTAGGAAATTACCTGAAAATGAAACTGTTATAATTCTGAAATGCATGCCTTGTTACGGGTTTCTCAAACAGTACTTTAACAGATCTATATTTATTTAATCCTTCACTTTGCAACCTCTGAATACATGGTAACAGAAAATCCATCTGAAAAATTACAAAAATATTAAAAACAGTATCCGTTGTGCATGTGTTTAAAATAAAATAAAAAATAAAAAACATTCATCATAGTAAATAACATTATGAAAACATGATTGATGATTCACGAGTAGTTCTTAATTCTGTTAATTATCTGGGTAGGGATTGAGTCCCTGTTCTCCTTTGTAACCATGATAATTTCTGTATTTGATAATTCGGAGATTTCTTGAACCAGTGGAAGAGGAGACCCTCTGGAGTGTGGAATAATGGCAATAATATCTCCGTCAAATTCCGTAAAAAGTTTTCGAATTTCTTGCTTGAATTTCTGGCTGAAACTTTCCATTTTCCCAATTTCGTCCACTACCAAATACTGGCGGCCAACGGCCTTTAAGCAGGGTATGGCTATAGTTTCGAAGTCGGTCACATGTACGGTGTATTGACCAACCTTTGGTCCGTTTATCTGAGATACAGTTCGAGCTAAAATTCCCCGTTGTTCGTTGTCACCAAGAGTGACGATATCGAAGCCGATTCTGGTTCCGTTAACTCGAACCTCCTCGGTGTAAAATCCAGTCACTTCGCCACGAAGCTCTTCGGATACTTTTCGACATATTGTAGTTTTACCTACACCTGGATATCCTGTCAGTAAAATTCGCATAATTGGTATTTTGCGCCAATTAACAATTTGTATTTTGTATTTCGTAATCGTACTAAAGCCGAGCGAACAGCTGATTTTCTTGAGTTTTGATCTAGATAGATAGATAGATAGATAGATAGTCAAGTAGTGAGGTTGCTAGATAGAGAGGTAACTAGATAGATAGATAGATAGATAAATAGATAGATAGTCAGGTAGTGAGGTAGCTAAATTAGTTTCCTGTTTCTCCGCTAGGTTCCACTGCAGAGCCAGGGATGAATCCAATCTCCATTTTACCTCCCGTTACCCAAAACCTGTATCCTAAGCTTTAAACGGTTAAAAATAGGCGATTACTTTACATCTCGCCTATTTTTTCGTGTGAATCTTTGAATTATGTAGATTAAAAAACTTTTTGCGAAATTTTTTTTGTGAACTATTAAATTCAGGGTTAAATATAAATGTTGAAAACTTTGTTGTAAATTGTCCAAGTCAAACAAAGAGTAATAATGCAAGATTTACAGGTTTTACAGAAAAGTATATTTAATATTTCAGAATATATTTAAACTAAAACCACCGGTCCGGTTTATTTATTATTTTGCTACAGCTGAAAAAGCTGATTCTTGTTGAAGGCCAAAATTTCCTCAAGTTTTTTTTTAAATTACCAAATGGTGCATGGTAAAAAAGAATGTTGTTCGCTGCGAAATTGCCGTCATTTATTTACTACTTCTATCACTTTATGGCTCTTTTTAGGGTTTTTCCCACTTTCTGCAATTTATATCCTTTATTTTCAGACCTGATTTAAAATGTATTCCCTACAGAATAAGAGAGAAAAGGCGCACACAGACTCAATCTGGGCCTGTGATTGGGGCGTGCTCGGGGGCACGCCCCCTGAACCTGTTGAGGGGGAGGAGTTGCCCGCCCCTAGGGAAGAGGAAGATATTATAGTGACCGGATCTCTGGATGATACTGTAAAGATCTGGAATTATAAGAACGGAGAAGTCGAAGTCAGGTTCGTCAATTTTCAAATAATTTATTTTATAGCATTCCAGAGGCGCAACTAGGGGGGGGGCGGCCGGGCGCGCGCCCTCCCCTAGCACCTGAGAGGGGGGGGCGCGCCCCCCCCTGCAGAATGAAAAGAAAGAAAGAATGGCGAAAATCAGTATCACAGGAATAAGAAAACCAATAGAGTTATTGTAGAAATTTCATTATACTATAGTTAGTTTTAAAATGAATATTTTTATCTTTCTCAATTCTCAAGGCTAAAGGCTATTGTAAACATTTAATGTAAAAAAAAGTTCTGAACTGTATTTTATTTGTGTTTAGTTTATAGAGTACTCGTAGATATCAAACTTTGAATTCTTTATAATAAAATATTCCAAGTTTGAAATATCAAATGTTTACACCACTCGGTGCAAAGATTTAAGGATTAGAATATTTGAGTTTGTGGCAAAAACTCAGTTCCAAATCTAGAGAAAATTCTAAACCTGGCAAATTTCTAACTGATTATCAATCATATTTGATAACTAACAAGATTTATCTTCTTTGACAGAAGTTCTGTAAAATCGAAAATGAATTTAGATTATGAATGTTGGTTAGATCAATCATTAATTCAATAACTTCAAGAGAAAAGGTAACATTATCTGTCCTTTTTCAATGTAGATGATTGAATTTATTATTTACCTCTGTATTTTTATGTTTTTTTTTCCAGAAACTATAAATGATTTTTTCTTGCAATTTAATCTGTAATTAAACCAGGTACTTAAAAAATACTCATTTGCGATTCGCACACATATATTTAATGAATTGACTCATATAATTCATTTTACAGCTGTTGGAAGTATAAATTTTGTAAAAACACAAGAACAAAAAATCGATTTGAATTGAACACACTTAAAATTTCCTTTTTTCGACTTCAAACCCTTAAAAAAGCACTTTTGTTTTTGAAAAATTTTCGAAAAAGGGGGGGAAACCCCCCCTTAACCCCCCCCCAAACCCTAACAAAATAATATATTGCCCCCCCCCCCTAGCAAAAGTCCTAGTTGCGCCTCTGTAGCATTCTAATATTGTTTCTTGCTCTGTGCACCCTTAGGCCATCATATATATATAAAAGTGTACTTTAGTGCTTGGCCCCCTTATCTGTCATAGTCGGCCCCATGTCCTAGCCGAAGCGCTCTAGACGACCTAGACTGTCCTAGTCGCAGCGCTCGTCCCCCTAGACGACCTAGACTGTCCTAGTCGCAGCGCTCGTCCCCCTAGACTGTCCAAGTCGCAGCGCTCGGCCCCCTAGACTGTCCTAGTCGCAGTGCTCGTCCCCCTAGACTGTCCTAGCCGAAGCGCTCGGCCCCCTAGACTGTCCTAGTCGCAGCGCTCGGCCCAGACATTGTCTTAATCTAATTTCAAGATATCTCCTTCTAGGCATAAGTTGACGGACCATAGTTTGGGTGTTGTTAGTGTATGTATCAGTAAGGATGGAAGTAAGGTGGCAAGTAGCTCCCAGGATTCTGCTATTCATATCTGGGATATAGAGTCAGGTGATTCTTTCTGATAATCAAGTTTAAAACCCGTCTTCAGTACATTTCTACATTTGGGGGAGCTACGGAAAATAAAGAGAAACGCATTAATTTTTTTAAAAATGTAATAAAGGTTTTATTTTTAGTGATATAATTATTATTTATAGGGGAGAAAATTAAAACAATTGAGAATGGTTCTGGGGAAGTGTGGACAGTTCAATTTAGGTAATTGTTAAATCCCTCCTCCCTTTTCAACAATTTGTAATGCATTATGTAAAAATTAACCCCTTTTTTCGTTAACAGACTCAAGATAAATATAACTTTTCTCCACTTCTTACCCTTTCTAGGAAATGAAAGTCGATCCCACTTTTCTATAAAAGGATATTTATATTTATTTTTGACAATGTTATTTTTTTTAGCCCTGACGGTCAGTTTATAGCTAGTGGAAATCAATCAGGACGGGTCAACCTATACAGTTTAGATACAGCCAAGTTAACCGATCAGCTAGACACGAAAAGGTAGAGGAAAGATTGATTGATTGATCGATTTTTTAGGTTATTAGAAGTTGACTCAAAATTTTAAACTAGAATGGGGGTGTGTGTGGGAGGGGGGTGGGGGGTGGAAGATGTATTCTTAAGAAAATTTACCCATCAGTAAATTATATTTTTCTCTTGTTTTAGAGAGAAATTCATCCTGTCAATCGCATTTTCTCCTGATGGCCAGTATCTGGCGAGTGGAGCTATTGATGGCATTATTAACATTTTTGATATGGAGACTAAGAAAGTTAAACACTCCCTGGAAGAGCACGCTATGCCGATCAGAACAATTGCTTTCAGTCCAGACTCGCAGAAAATATTGACAGGTATAAATAATTTTGATAAGCTTATTTTATTTATTAGGCAGGGAGTTCAGATTTACAGTTTTTGTATTGTATTTACTGCTTATATTGTGTAATTTATTATGAACAGTGAGTATCTAAACTGATATGCCTTTTTTTAGTGCTTAAATGGGGTATGCATATTTTTATTACCCGCGCCCCCCATTTTGAAGATCTGGAGGGGGATAAATATAAAATTAGACATGAAAAGGCGAGTTTCTCCATCCTTTTTCATTATTTTCCCCCAGAAAAAAAACTACTTATTTTCCTCTTAAAACCACAATTAAAAACGACAACTCTTTTGATGGAGGGTTACTTGAAATTACGCCGACAGTCCCTTTAATCATTACTAAGATTATTCTGCTCAAATCACATAAAATAATGGTTTTCATTGTATGTTTATACTGCCTAGGTTCTGACGACGGACACATCAAGCTTCTTGACGTATCTAATGGTACACTTGTCGGAACTATGTCTGGACATACTAGCTGGGTTCTATCCGTAGCATTTAGTCCTGATGCCGAACATTTTGCAAGCAGTAGTTCGGATCATAGTGTCAAGATTTGGGAGATTTCAAGTAGACAATGCGTTCATACCTTTAACGAACACACTAGTGAGGTATTGTAAAATTAAATTTTCCCCTTCATTTCTCCCCTTTCATCTTTGTGATTTCCATATGATCATTGATCAACTTCTTTCCCTCTATCTTTCCATTTTCATCTCTAATATCGTTCAATGCATGATAATATTATTACCTTGATGATCACAAAACGATTTAATTAAATTCGAAACAATATTTTTTTGAGATGCTCTGGTCTACAACCCATGGACTCGTTTTTTATACCGGAAACTTCCGTTTCGTGAAGAACCTCTTTTAAAACTGACTCGAATTTTCGCTGTGTCTTATTGGCTAACAGCAATTATTTGTGGCTTACAAAAGGTTTAACCTTTAGAGAGAGTCAAAAAGAAATTTCACCATTCGCCTGACTACTAGAGTTACAGATTAGTGATTTCTGAAGGGGTTAACAATACAAAATTTCCGACCTCTGTTTTAACTAGACTAACATGAAATTATATTCAGGTGTGGGGTCTCAAGTACAACAAGGATGGTAGTCGTCTAGTCTCCATATCAGAAGACGAATGTATGAACATCTACTCAATCCCGGTTTAAAATATTCCGGTTTTCATACAACACTTTATTCTTTCAGACCTAACAAACCTCACTATATAATGTTGGATAATAAGAGACTCATGATGCATAGAAAACATAAATGAAAAAGGAAGAACGCCAAATTGAATAACTACTGATTAGATGAAGATTGACCCTAAGCTACAAAGTAAACGAAGATTGAAAGCAAGCTCTCCAGGATGTCTTGCAACTATGCCGATGGACTTAGTCCTTATGAAAACAAGGTCAATATTGTTCAAAACCTAAAGAGAGGGGGGGGGGGGCTGAATAATCTTTTTCAGCACCGGTAACTGCAATTTGTAAAAAGATCTTCATGTTTCACTGAAAAACGTGCTGCAAGGGAATTGATTGGGAACGGAAAGGAAAGAAAGGTTAAGAGTTGGTTGAGCCTAGGAATTGAAAACATGAAACAATACTTTCCTTCTATCGAAATAAATCGTTATATAAATCTGTCAAATACTTTGCAGGGCAAACTCGGTGCCCCTGAGAAGTTTGATTCCCGCGACGAAGTTGAGGAAAAGGTAAATTAACAACAGAAAATAAAAAAACAAACATTTTTTTCGATATATCATATCATTTGTGGCAATGATTGAAGGGTGTTGTTTAGGTGAGTAAGTTAGCTGAATGGGTCAAAGCTGCTAAACATATTGTCGTCCATACTGGAGCTGGTATCAGTACGTCAGCCGGTATTCCGGATTTTAGGTAAAAAAGATCATATTTTCCCATCTAGCTGATTTTATCTTAGACAGTGGTATTTTTTTGAAGATGAGGGGTTGAAAAAGTGCACATCAATGGTTTCTCCCAGTTATTTTCCCAATACGCATTCCCCCCCTCCAATTTCTTACTTACTGCTAGGGGGGTGGGGGTACGTTATTGAAAAGGAATGATTTTTTCAGAAAATATATACCTCTTAGCTAAGACCATTATGGGCATTAACATTATTTAATAAAAATGTAGTCGAGGTGAAGCAAACTGGTGAAATATTGCAAACGACTTTACGCTCTTATTTAAAAATGGTACACCGTGAAGATGTTTCTTTGGTATATCTATATATCTCTAAAATACTGCACTTTCAGCTCATCTACCATGTCTAGTCGGTCTCTCCCTTTAAATCAAGAGAAGCCAAATTTTAACGTCTGAGCCTTTGCTAGCATAGCTATTATATAAAACGGAACTGGAAACCATGTAGAATATTGTTGAAATTTACGTTATTTAATTTAATTGCAGAGGACCTAAGGGAGTCTGGACCCTAGAGAAGAAAGGTTTAAAACCTGATATAAATGTATCCTGGGATGATGCTAAACCTACCTACACTCACATGGCCCTTGCCAGGTACAGACAATATTAGTGGCTAATCTTAACATTCAAATTATTTATTGTTAATTATATACATTTTAGGCTAGTAAATATGGGGAAAGTCAAGTTCGTAATAACTCAAAACATTGATGGACTGCATCTCAGGTATTTGCTTTTAATCATTGTTTCGATAGTTTTCAAACGTTTCATTTCGCCGTTTTAGATCCGGAATACCACGTGTTAATATCTCTGAGCTTCACGGAAATATGTTTGTTGATCAGTGCGAGAAATGCAAAAAGATGTTCGTCCGTGACTCCCCTGCCCCTACCGTAGGACTTAAGATCTCTGGCACTACCTGTCCTGCGTACCGAACTGACGGGCGAAAGTGCCGTGGAAAGTTGCGGGATTTTGTGCTGGATTGGGAGGATTCCCTGCCGGACGACGACCTCACTATATCCGACGCTCACTCCATGAAAGCAGACCTAAGGTTGGTCATTATTAAATTTAAATAAGAATAAAAACAAGATAAGTTAAAAAAAAATCGGTAATATGATTATGTTATGAGGAAAAAAATTTAATAATGGAAATTCTTAAACGAGATGGAATAAATAATCTTGATGTATTCTTAACGAAATCGTTAACGGTATTTTTGCTGTCTTTATCGTTAATTTTACATTTATCATTATTGTTTAGCATTGTAATGGGATCAACTTTACAAATTATACCTGCTGGAAACATGCCAACATATACTAAGGTTAAGATTTTAGCATAATGTTTACTTTAATTTTTACAAACTATTGTTATATAATTTTTATGTTGTAGAAGTATCAGAGTGACGGAAAACTGGTAATATGCAACCTACAACCAACTAAACACGCTAAACGAGCAGATCTCAATATTCATACTTACATCGATGACGTGATGAAGCTTCTAATGCAAAAGGAGAAAAAATCGTCAAAATAAAACAATGATATCTCTAAAATAAAAATTTCAACCTGTAAAGTTCCACTCCCTTCATGTTTTTGTACAAAACAATCTGATCATTGTTTGTTTTCACTTGACCGAATATTGGTTAATTCACTTTGATTACAAAGTCTGACGTGGGCATTCAAGAAAAATTTTTTTTTTTTAGTTTAATGCTTCAACTCATAAAATGTTTATAAATCATAATAAACAAATTCACAATTTCTTTCAGCATATAACTTTATGGATTTTTGAATGAGAGACAAAGATACATATTATTTTTCCTATTTTTGGTCTGAAAAGGTCATAATCTTCTAAAATACGCAGATGATTTTGTAGAAATTAGTAGAGACCCAGCAGGAGCATTTGATAAACAAATTCAAAACCTGTTAATCATGATTGTAAGGAAATTCATTGATGCTTTGAAAGCTCTATCCCTAAATCTGACTTTGGGAGAAACTGAAATAAGATATTTGTCTATGTGCACAGAACTACATAACCTACAAATCAAACCAATTTTGTGCTTTTTAATTTTGTCCGTTGGACGCACAATGTTCAATATATAATTTAAGTGTAAGATTTATTTCTCAATATGAATTCATTGATAATTGGTCAAGAAATAATAAACAATGTTCGGTTTTTTTTGTACAATTTGAAAAATTTAAAAGACTAAATATTTGAGTTGTGCCCAAGCTTCAAGTTTGTATTTGAGAAATCAACCCCTGTCTATTTTGACTTAAAAGTTTAGTTAGGCGTGAGCATAGATGAATATGACCCAGCCAAGGATCCTGTTAAACGAGTCAAGAACAATCAACTCCCTGAGCAAGGTTAGTTTATTGAGTATCCCGTTGTTCTTAACATGTTTACTACATTGTTTTAGTTTATATTGTTGTATTGCTTCGATTCCGCTCAAAAACCTTTCCTTTTAATAGAAAATATTGAATAGAAATGATACTCAGTTGGAAGCCAATAATCTAACTTGAGATTGATTGGTTCAACTTTAAGAACTTAATAAAATTGATTTTTGATTCAGCGTTGTCTATTCTTGGTTATCAGTCCAAATGATAGGATTAATGGCAGTTGAATATTAAACCTAAATTAGACTAATTTTTTTTATATATTTTGGATTCGTTTTAAACAGTCCAAATATTAAGTTTGATAAGAGCTGGAATTAAACTAGTTTTCAGTGGTTAAAATTTGATTTAGCTTGATTTAATCAGCCTTAAGTTTAAGTTCGGTAAGCATTGATCAAGGAGACTTTAATTTGTTTTGTTTTTTAATTTTGATCACTCCAAATGATAATTGATAATTGCATCTGTATTTATTTCAGTATTTTTGATAAGTCCACAGTTTTAGATTTTTAGGAATTTTTTTAGATTCTTGGATTGAACTCAGTTTTCAGTAAATTAAATTTATCAGTCTAAAGTTTAAGATTGATTAAAATTGATGTAGGCTACCTGGATTGGACCCAGTGTTCTGTTACCTCGCGTGAGATGAAGAAGGTTGGAGATGCCATTCATGAAGCCTTCCTTAAACAGAAACGAGAAGAGAAGAAGAGAAAGTACCTGGATGTTGCAAGGTATATATATAGAATACAGACGATGTAGGAAGTCATTACGTTGAATGACATAACATGCAAATTGCCAACACTCAAATAGGTCAGGGTGATGTAATAATTGAGTAAGTATCATGAAGTATGGGGGTTAATGAGACAGTAACTCACTTTTCTGGTACGCGAACCTTATCCCATTCAGTTGGTGGCCCAAAGAACTTTACAACCAATTTCCATTTCCATATACGCTACTATGGATCAATGGCTACAACAACAGGATATATTTTAAAATGTAAAACCTGGTTTCTTAATCATTGTGTAGTTTTTGTTAACAAATTCCGTATTTATTCAAATAAGATACGTTATATCTGGGTAACTTTATGGTTCAAATTAGATACGTTATATCTGGGTAACTTTTCAAATTAGATACGTTATATCTGCGTAACTTTAAGGTTCAAATTATATATGTTATATCTGGGTAACTTTATGGTTCAAATTAGATACGTTATATCTGGGTAACTTTAAGGTTAAAATTAGATACGTTATATCTGGGTAATTTTAATGGTTCAAATAAGATACGTTATACCTGGGTAACTTTTATGGTTCAAATTAGATACGTTATATCTGGGTAACTTTTATGGTTTGAATTAGATCCGTTATATCTGGGTAACTTTAATGGTTCAAATTAGATACGTTATACCTGGGTAACTTATGGTTCAAATTAAATACGTTATATCTGGGTAACATTATGGTTCAAATTAGATACGTTATATCTGGGTAACTTTAAGGTTCAAATTATGTACGTTATATCTGGGTAAATTTATGGTTCAAATTAGATACGTTATATCCGGGTAACTTTAAGGTTCAAATTAGATACGTTATATCTGGGTAACATTATGGTTCAAATTAGATACGTTATATCTGCGTAACTTTAAGGTTCAAATTATATATGTTATATCTGTGTAACTTTATGGTTCAAATTAGATACGTTATATCTGGGTAACTTTAAAGATACGTTATATCTGGGTAATTTAATGGTTCAAATTAGATACGTTATACCTGGGTAACTTTATGGTTCAAATTAGATACGTTATATCTGGGTAACTTTATGGTTCAAATGAGGTACGTTATATCTGGGTAACTTTAATGGTTCAAATTAGATACATTATACCCGGGTAACTTTATGGTTCAAATTAGATACGTTATATCTGGGTAACTTGATGGTTCAAATAAGATACGTTATATCTGGGTAACTTTAAGGTTCAAATTAGATACGTTATATCTGGGTAACTTTAATGGTTCAAATTAGATACGTTATATCTGGGTAACTTTATGGTTTGAATTAGATACGTTATATCTGGGTAACTTTATGGTTCAAATTAGATACGTTATTTCTGGGTAACTTTATGGTTCAAATTAGATACGTTATATCTGGGTAACTTTATGGTTCAAATTAGATACGTTATATCTGGGTAACTTTATGGTTTGAATTAGATACGTTATTTCTGGGTAACTTTATGGTTCAAATTGGATAAGTTATATCTGGGTAACTTTATGGTTCAAATTAGATACGTTATATCTGGGTAACTTTATGGTTCAAATTAGATATGTTATATCTGGGTAACTTTATGGTTTGAATTAGATACGTTATATCTGGGTAACTTTATGGTTCAAATTCTCAAAAAAAGAAAACTTAAATTTATGTTTCAGGGAAAATAAGCTACGGAAAAGAGACGAAACGGAGGAGCTAGAGGACGATATGGAGGAAACCAAAGACGAGATAATTGAGACGAAACCAGATAAAATTGAACTAACTGCCCTGGTAAACGGCAAGAACGTCATTAAAGACGAAAAGCAAATTCTGAACGAGACGAAAGTGTGTAAAACAAATCTGGAAGAAACGACTGGATGTGACGAGATGTTAAATATTCCAAGCTAAAGCTCCTGTGCCTTTTTTTCTACTTTGTCCTGGTTTAAAACATTGCTTTCAATGTAATATGAAAAAAGAATTACTGCGAGTTAAAATGTTTTGTAATTATTGAAGGTTTAGGCTCAGTTTTTTATGATTTTAAGTAGAACTGCGGTTATCGTTAACGGGCATTTTATATTTCAGAATTAAGACGTTTCAATCGGGGTCAATTTATCAGGTAATGAACATTTAACTTCCTTTAATCGGTGTATTTAGATAAATCTCTTTCTCTCAGCCCCCCTACCCCCAAATACTATTTTTTATTTTTTATTGTTGCTTTTAGTGAAAAAAATATCTTATGAAAAAAAAAAAATCTTCCCCCACAAGTTTAAACTATTGATTTTTGAAAAACATACCCTTGATGTTAATTTCAAGATTTACTTTGATTTTTCAAAGTTTACAGATATTTAAAAAGAATTACTGAATTAAGTATAAGTTGTTAAATCCTAGAATGGAGCGGGATCCCCAGGAGGTTGAAGGGGAGAGGGACGGATTACCGAGACCAGAAGATCTAGAAAGATATCAGATACCTCTGGTAACCAACAACTAGCCTTTTGAATTGTTTCAAAAATACTTCCATTTCATTTTTTTGTTATTTATTATTGTTAATTTGTGTACAATAGGATCGGGTAAACTATGACCGGGAACGAAGACAGGAAGAATATGACCGGTACAGACGCGAACAAGAGCGTGTGCGTGAAGAGGAGGAACACAATTTGCGCCAGGACCAAGTGCGTAAGGATTGGGAACGATTACAACGTGAGCAACAGGCCTTCACGGAGTATGATCGTTCCCGAGGTGTTCTGGAACGTATCCCCGAAGAACCTATGCACACACCTCATATTACGGAACGTCTCGATGACGTTGAACAGCGTGAACATGAACGTGAGCTTCAGCAGCAGAACGATCTTGTAGAACTAGCATCTGCTGCTCAGGAGCACAGTCTTCAGCAGCATCTAGTTCTAGAGAACCAACTTGTACCTGGAGAACAGATTGTTTATCAACAAGAACATAAGGTTAGATCTTGTCAATATTTCAGTATCTATCTTGTTTAACAACAAGAACAAAATTTCAGATCTTGTCAATATTTTAACATGCATCTTGTTTAACAAGAACAAAAGGTTAAATCTTGTCAATATTTCAGCATCTATTTTGTTTAACAAGAACAAAAGGTTAAATCTTGTCAATATTTCAGCATCTATTTTGTTTAACAAGAACAAAAGGTTTATTTTTTCAATATTTCAACATGGATCTTTTTTCAACAAGAATAAAAGGTCAGATCTTGTAAATATTTCAACATATATCTTGTTAAACAAGAATGATGTGTTTGCAAAGAAAAGGGACAGACTGTAATTAAATCATCAATGGATTTGTACTTATTTATTTCTATCTGATATTTCTAATGCCATGTTCTGTGTATAGGCAGAACTATTGTATAAAAGTTGAATAAATCAATTCACAAATTCATACCCCCTCTTATATTTCGTTTATTTTCCTTTTAAAACCAGTTCCATTTATATAGCCAAAACTAATAAATGCGGAATGAACGTCTGTATTAGTCTTGATTAGTATTAAGTAAACACGTGCTACAGTTGACACTAATGACGTCACGCATAATTTCTTAAAAAATTATTGCCACCTTTATAATCTATTTGTAGTGTTTAAAAAGTTCATATATTAATATATTTAAGATTGACGTACCTGGGCATGGGATCATTGTGATGAATATTGGTATTGACAACCACGTACCTCAGAACACCATTCTAAGGAACTTATGACAGAAAAAAAAAATATTTTTACAATTAATAAATTTATACTATTTAAGTTACCTAGAAGTAGGATTAAAAACAAACTTTAAGTCAAATTAATGTCTCGTGTAAAAGTTCTATAACTTAACTGGCAGTTTTTTTTTATGAAACGTGTTTTGGTAATTTACTTTTTACCTAGTGATACTTGTATGATTATTTTTTATGTCTGGGTTTAATTAGGAGTGGTATAGAGGGGATAGAGGAACAAGAGCAGAAATATAATACTGATAATCATATACAGGTCAAACAATACCAACCTTTTATTTGAATTTACTCTAGGTTGACTGGTAATATTAATAATTACAATAACCAAACATGATCTGCATGAAATTTAAATGTTTTTATTTGGTGCTCTCCCCCCCCCCATGCAAAATAAATTAATTACCCCCATAAGAAACTATTCAGCAATATTATTTTCGTATGTTCCAGATCTGTTGAAATTAATTAATTATTCTCCTAGGTTGTGAATCTAAAGAAACCTATTTTCTTCTCTGAGCTGCATGAATTCTACGCCAGTGCCGAGCATACAGACACCATTATACGGTGCAAGGACGGAGACCGCAGAGCGCATAGTATTGGTATTTATATTTACTTACCTTACATTATTTTTAATTAAATTTTTCTTCGTCAGATTTTAAAGTTCTGGTTCATGAAATTAACATTTTTTGAAAAGGTTCCTTTGTTATTGAAATTTTAGTCGTCAGCAAAGATCTATAATGTCACTAATGTATTGAATGATTGAATTTTAATTGATTGATTGATTTAGTGCTTGGAGCCGCTAGTTCTCTGTTCCGGTTCATGTTTGCTGAGATCTCAGAAAAGATTTTAGACTCTGAGTATATTATATCATTCCCTGATATAACAGTCCAGGTAAGAGAATACTTTATTTTATTCTTTAGCGAATGATCAATGAATATATGTTTGTCAGTTTTACTCTTCCAAAGAATTAAACTTGGAAAAAAGGATAATTATGTCATCACAATTTAAAAGTGCAGTGAACCACTGAACACTCTGCTTTTACTGGCACTCTACACTACTATTAATGTCTGGATGTGTATTTAATTAACCCTGTTACTGTGTAAAGGAGTGCGAGGAGCTGCTGAAACCGGTTTATGGGTTCTCCCAGGAGCCTGGTCAGGAGACTGTCAAGACAGATGCCTTCGGGTTCAACCTTGGTAAAAAATTATCTTATATATACTATACTTACATACATTATACAGTTTCCAAAAAGAAACCGAGTTTTCACCACAAACTCTGATTTTCTATTCCCTATATCTTTTGAACCCTATGTTCCAAACCTTTGATATTTCAAACTTAGATTTGGTGACCTAACAGAATTAATAGGTAGAAATATTAAAGGTCTACAAAATCGGGTTCCAGAGATATAAGAATAAGAAAATCAGAGTTTGTGACAAAAACTCAGTTCCTTTGTCGTTCAAATCCATCAACAGGGAGAACACTCCGCCAGCAGTTTTTACATTATCCTAGCATTTGTTTGGTAAATTGCTGTATTCAGACCGGTATCGTAGCATTATTTTGTCGTGAGCTCGACCTAGGGCTGTGCCTTGTATACTATATAGTAATAGAGTAAACTGATGTTGGGAAAGAGAATGGGGGGGGGGATCTTTTTAATTATATAAATAATTATGGCTCAATTGACTGAAAAACTCGATAATGGGCAAAACTTGAAACTTTTGAACCCTCATTTAGGAGCCATAAGCCATCCCTGCAAAGTATGATTTGATTTGATTTGATTTGATTTGATTTTATTTAATTTAATTTGATTTGATTTGATTTGATTTGATTTGATTTGATTTGATTTGATTTGATTCGATTCGATTCGATTCGATTCGATTCGATTCGATTCGATTCGATTCGATCAGAGTCCAATATTTTTTCAAAAACATTTGCGCAATGTCTGAAAACTGACTTTAAATGTATATTTATTTTACTGGTAGAGATCGGGCTGAAAAACTCGAATGTTGGCAAGACTTAAAACTCAAATCCTCGTTTAGGATCCGAAAGCTATCCCTGCAAAATATGATTTTCGTTTGATTTATTGTTGTTAAGATTTTAACGAGGGAGGTATGTATGAGGCTCGGATGAGAAAGGAGAGGGAGGAAAGAGAAGAAAGGGAAAGGGAAGAGAGAGGATGGATGATTCCAGAGAATCAAATTAAGCAGGTAAAATATTTTGAGGGGGTTAAACGTCAGGAAATTTTCTTTCTTGTGAAATTGTAATAAAGACTCCGTTATCAACAAATAAGAATTCTCTCTGAATCTAGGCATAGAAACCTTTAAGTTTTAAGGAAAAAAGTATCCAAAAGAAAACTTGCCAGCTGAGATAATGTTCGATTTTGTTTTCCCCCCCGCCCCCCCCCCCATTTTCAAATAATTTCTTACACAATACACAGTACACACCCTTGTGGCAAGACAATTCAATTTTTTCCTTGACATTTTAGTTGTATATGAAATATGAATCCCTGTAAAGTATGATTTGATTTGATTTGATTTGATTTGATTTGATTTGATTTGATTTGATTTGATTTGATTTGTATATCAGGAGAGACGAGGAAAGCGTGGACGATATGATAGTTTAATCGAGGACGATTCCGATGAGGATTGTAAGTATTTCAAAATATTTAAATATCAATATAATATTAAAGTGACTGAAGGCGTAATTTTATGTGACTCCATTTATAAACTTCATCGGTACCCTGCAAACCAATGTCTCACCATGGTTGAATAAGATATCTTTTTTTCCTTTGGAAAATTGATCGTTTTAAATTTAATCTTATTTATAAATGACTTTCTGATTTATGCTACAGAGACCATGAAGGAGATTGTCAGATTTCAACACGTTTTAAGATGTTTTTTCTTATTGTGACGGATAAATAGGGTTAAAAGGGTACTATTGTTTCCTTGAAATTATGTCTACAGTACCTTCAATGATAATTGTAGTTACATCGTCTGTTATTTTCTGGATTTATTTAAAAACGCTTATGAATGATCTATATATCGATTGATTGATTGATATTTAGTTAAACCGCGGAACAAGACTAAGCATGGATACGCATATGATAGTTTTGTAGAGGAGAGCAGCTCAGACTCAGAAGGTATCTAGATCTCTACAGCTAGAAGTTTTTGTTTTTAACTTATCTCAAATTTCTTGATTCATTTTCGCGAAACGAATTAAAGTCCAAAATAAACTTTATGTTCAATAAACTCGTAAAATTTTCTGTATGTTATATTTTTTAATGATTAATTTGCTATTTGTCCGACAAATCTGACGAATTCTATTGGTCGAGTAGATTATGACAGCGACGATGACATCGACGACGATCTGTTCGACGAACGGCCGAAGGGGAAGAGAGGCCGGAAGAAGGGATCGAAGAACACGAGGAAGTACACGAAGCGTATCAAGGAAAATGGGGTGAAAACTATTCATTTGCTTAGGGATCTGCAGTTTTGCATTATTAGCATTTTAACAGAACCTTCGTTTTGTAATCAACATTTTTCAACATACTACGTATTATACGTTTTTCATAAATCTAGTTTTTACTAAACATTACAAATTCTAAAAGCAGGGTTCTCCTTAAAGGCTTAAAGTATGATAGAAATCTACATGAGTGCTGCAGGGGTGTAAAATGTCATTTATAACCACCAAGATTTTCAGGGAACATGAATAGTATGATCAAGTCAAGTGCTTTAGTTTTTAAAAATTTAATCTTATTGCATGCATTTTTATATGTTTATTTAGTGCATGAAATATATTTCGACTTCCTTAAAGTTAAACCATATAACATGTATAGTTAGTGTCTCATTTTTGTGTATCCCTAAGATCAATTTTATTTGCCAAGGTACTTTCCCATTAAAAAAAAACATTTTCGTCTAAAATTTTCTTAAATTTTAAATATACCTTATATACATATGCTTTTTCTGTAAACTTTATTTAAATCCCTTAACCTTATTTACCGATTTTACCCCTATATTCTAAGGGGGAGCCTATGCTCTGTGTCAAGGAGGAGGCCATCGATAAGACGTTCGACGAGTTCAACGAGATGTTCCTCCAAAAGGTGCGTTTTTTTAAATTAGATCGAGCACAACGACGACTTATTTTTTCTTTTAATTTCTTTGGCTTAAAACTCATTTTGTTGAAAACAATTTAAATTTCCTTAAAAAAGTAAAGAATATCCAATGAAAATAAAATGTATGAAAGAAGAAATTGAAAGATCTGAACAACAACATTGTCCGCAATTTGTGTGATTATGCGGCCTGGAATATAACCTTATTTTTAGACCCCAGTTACCCTGAATGTATCCTTATTTTTAGACCTAAGTTACCCGGGATGTAAGCTTATTTTAGACCCAAGCTACCCGGAATATAACCTTATTTTTAGACCCAAGCTACCCGGAATATAGCGTTATTTTTAGACCCGTTTTACCCGGAATAAAACCTTATTTTTAGTCTCATGTTACCCGGAATATAACCCTATTTTCAGACCCAAGGTACCCGGAATATAACCTTATTTTCAGACCCAAGTTACCCGGAATATAACCTTATTTTCAGACCCAAGTTACCCGGAATGCAGAGATAAAGTTTGCGCAGGATCACATAGGATTCTACCATTGCCAGGTTTAATATTGATTTATTATAGAAACATTTAATTCTCTCAACGTTTTACTTGAGAAAATAGGTAACGAAAAGTCGCTTTTTTTCCCAGTGCGCTGTTTTGGTCCAGTAGCAAACCGAAAATGTCCAAAGCAAGATTTGGATAATTTAAGTTTCTCCTCTTTTGGGGTCATAGCTAACTTAAAAATTTTACCAGAAGTGTTAAGGGCAATATTTCGCTAACTCTTGTAATTTTAGTTATCTTTTAAAAAAAATCGAACAAACTTTAGATCTTTTTAATTTAATGTTGATTTGTTTTTTAGGAAGAGGGATGTGCTTTCAAAACCATGGTCCGTCCAAGTATTCATCAACATCATAAGTTTACTCATCAGAACCTTCATGGTTATCAGGTTAGAATGCCCACAAGAAATTAAATATTCTCTGTAAAATCAATGTCTTCTCCCTCCAAAATGTCTTTTTGTTTAAATGTGATGGAAGGGTTTACATGAAGCGAACTGAAAGGGGCGGATTGTGCTGAAATTAAATAGATTTTAGAGAAAACTAGGAAATAATGAAATAATGGAAAAATCTTTGAATAAAATTTTTTCCCCCATCATAATATTGGTGTCCATTTTAGATTATGGAGCAACAATTCAAATAAACGGTTTTAGATTTTTCCAGTCTTAGTTTAAATAAAAATATCTTCTTGTTAAAAAGCTTGATGTTTAGGAAGCTCTGCTGGGTTGTAATAATTGTGGAGAAAGCTGGGTTAATCAGATTCATTACAGGAACATAATCAAACCATTGATAATAAAAAAGAGTTTAGGATTTTAGATTATTTTTTCATTAGTTGTCTAAAGGAAAGCAAAGAGACGCAATCTCTAATTTACATGAGATATGTTAATGGTTGTTAATGGTTTCCAGGAAACATATAGACTCGAACGAATGCCGCGCACCCAACAATGTTGTACCGTACGTTTGTGAAAACTGCGGGGCAGGTTAGTTTATATGTGTACTGAACTGATATTTCTGAGAACCTACATCTACAACAATCCCTAAAAACTTCTGATCTGATTTGATTGTTCAAAGCTGTAATGTATGATTTTCGTGACTTAATAGAAAGATGAAAACATAAAAATCTAGCATATGAAATCTGAAAATACAAGTTTTGAGTAATCTGTACCTATTCTGGAGTTAAAGCAATACTCAAATATGGGAAGTTTTGAACAAAAAACGTGTGTTTCAATGTCTTAAACAATAGGGGACTATTTCATAAAGAACACACACTATATTTGTATAATCTTGCCAAATGGCGTGATTAAGATTTTTCTCTCATTTAGTGTTTTTGAATTTTAAATTTAGTAATATTTCATTGCAAATATCTCATTCTGAGAGAAATGTCATGGAAAAATAAAGTGCTACGTGATTGTGGATATTATTAATCTTAAACCCATGATCTTGATTTTCGATTTGGGCACTTAAACTAATTTGAGGATAAATGATTGATCCCTTCATTGCAGTTATCCCTGCAGGGTACGATTACCATTGGATATTCAAGAGGAATTGAATAAATAAATCTCTAGTCTTTAGGTCTGCATAAGATTGAGATCAATACTTGATCCCGAGATTTATAACACAAGTTCTGACCTCATGTTGAATATTGTAGGCTGGTATAACCTGACTAACTATACTAAGCATGCTGCAGCTAGAGAATGTAAAACCAACACTAGCCATGAAGGTAACATCATAGTATCACATTTAATTTAAAAGAATTATTTGATCTTAAAACAATCATGCGCCGGNAATTATGATTTATTATCTTGTTTTAACAATATTTGTCCAGTCTGATACTATTAATATTCCAGTTGATTTATCAATTAAATGTACGTGATTGATTGATTGATTGATTGATTGATTGATATTATCTGTCCAGGTAAACGTCCATGCTCTAATAGTTCCTGTCCTCTAACCTTCTTCTCCGACAAGAACAGGGAGACTCACGAGAATAGAGCACATAAACCCATAACAGCCGGGACAATGTACAGGTATATAATTCTTCACATTATTATTTTCCGTGCTTCAGATGCTCACATAAAATTATTTACTTTTGTTGATTTCAAGAATCAGCCATAAAGGAGATCATTCTTGTAACTTAAAGATTACACAAAAATTTGCCTTTTATTGGATTTTTCAATAAATAAGTCACCCGAAACACATATTTTTTGTGTTCTTTTTTTATTAAGACGTTAATACAATCATAAACAATAAACATACAGGGTGTCCCACGAAACATGACAATAGCAAGACGTCTTGAAAGTCGTCTTTGATATTTGAATTTATTTGTGACATTTAGTCTTCTATCTACTTTAACATGTATGATTCTTGAAACAATTATCACATAATTCTCCTAGCCCTGGCTTTCCAAATAGTGGTCTGCGTTTTTTGTGCTTTCAATATTACCGGAGATATAAAGAGTTTGGTTCAGATTTCAATTTTGTTAAATAAAAGCAAAATTCTCTAAATCGGAACAAAAATCTTCATATCTCGAGTAATGTTGAAAGCACAAAAAATGCAAACCACATTTTGGAAATGGCAGGACAAGGGAAATTTTGTGATTATTATCTCTAGAAATTTACTTTTAAAATTAGGTTGACAAATAAATGCAGCAAATTATATAAAAATCAAGACGACATTCAAGTCGTCTTGTATACTGTCATGTTTCGTGGGACACCCTGTATATAAATTCACATTATTTGATTTGATTGTGTTAAGGTGTGCTAAGTGCAATATTAACTTCATCAACCACAAGGATTACAACAAGCATAAGAAGGATGTTCACAATGAGAAACCACGTGGAGGATTTGTGTAAGTAGAAATGGGAAGATGTTCGTTTTTCAGATTTTAAATTTAAAACTTTGGGGTTTGAAGCAAGCAGAAAAAATCAAAGATTTTCTTGATTTTGTTCGCAGAAATAATTTTCGAACTCAATGTGCAGGGTTTATGTGTGCAAGGTGACTGGGTGTGAGTACACTAACCCGGAAAGGAAAATATTTGAGAACCACGTGAGAATTGAACATCCGGACGAATGCTGGATCTGTGAACTCTGCGGTAGAAACTTCTCAGGTCTGATCGTTTGTCAAGTAGTTTTTAATTCAATTCCACCAGTCCATTTATCATTTTATTTCAAATGACTATGAAAATAAAAATATATCGTAAAGTAAAGCAAAATCAATATTAAGGAAAGTGGTTTAGTAAACTTCCATTTTGTATTTGTTTATTAATCACCAATTAATGTTTCCTCTCCTTATTCAAGAAAATTATTCCCTGATTTATAAAGCTTTAAGAATATTCAAATGTTTTTTTTTTCATCAAATGGCGGATTGTCTTTTAACGTAGTACTAATTAAAATCAAAGAAACATTTTTTCGGATTTTCCCTCAAACTTTTATAATGCCTTAAAATAATCAAAACAGAAGAAAAAACCTGATTATTAATTTAGATTTTTCTGTGAAGTAAAAATAAAGATTTAAATGAATATTTGGATTTAATTTAGATCCTATAAAACTTGAGCAGCATCATCAGAATAACCCTGGCGGCCGGGGAGGGAAGCGCTGCCTACCGGTCAACTACAACTGTCCCCACTGTCCAAGGTAGGGAGCTTTGTTACTCATTTACTCAATCCCTTCCCCTCTATATGCTCTTGTCATTGTTTATGTTACTGTGCGCCATTTTTTAATTGATTGATGGATTTATGGATTATTTATTGATTTATTGAAGGTTTTATTGATTGATTGATTTGAGGATTTTTTAATTGATTGAAGAATTTATTGATGGATTGATTAAATGATTATTTTAGGGAGTTTAACCGGAAAAGGCATATGGAGCTTCACGTTCTCTTTAAACACACACAGGAGAGTAAAACCTTCATCTAGCATTTAATTATATAAAATAGATTCAATAGATATTAGACATGTCCGTCCTTTCTTCCGGGTTAGCATTATTGTTCTGTTCTTCTTCTACATGCACCTTTTCCTGACTTGTTTTCCTGTTTTGGAAAACCCGCATACTATTGGGTTTTATTGATTTTTCTTTTCACCTTGATTATTATTATTATTATGATTACCAATCAACCTACAATCAAAGTATCATGATAGAATTATAACAGTGAAAATATGAAAATCATAAACTTCATGACAAATAACGCATCAATATACCAATTAAACTAAAGAGCTGTATCAAATAATGGATAATTGTGGGGAATATTGGTTGAGGGGAGTGGATGTATATAATGTGGTGACGTNTTGATTTGATTTGATTTGATTTGATGTGATGTGGTGTGATGTGATGTGATGTGATGTGATATGATATGATATGATATGATATGATATGATATGATATGATTTGATTTGATATGATATGATAAGATTTGATTTGATTTGATTTGATTTGATTTGATATGATATGATTTGATATGATATGATATGATATGATATGATATGATATGATATGATATGATATGATATGATATGATATGATATGATTTGATTTGATTTGATTTGATTTGATTTGATTTGATTTGATTTGATTTGATTTGATTTGATCTGATTTGATCGAAATGTTGAAAATGTCTGTTACCTGTTCTAAATTGCGATAGAACTAAAATTATTTGTAATAAATGAAGTGTGTTTGTCTATTTATGCGTCAACTCGGTATTTAAGGTTTGGTTCTCTAACTTGCATAAGGTAAAGTAAGAATAGGTCAGGTTTCGGTTTAAATAATTCTCAGTTTTTTATCAATTTTTGATATCGTTCCGTCAGGCTGTCATTTCTCCTGGTAAGTAAAGCCTTGTAAAATCTAAAACCTTCACGGAGAAATTTTCCCATAATACAAGTGTTTAATTTATTCCTAAAGTTTAGCTAAGATGAGGTTTTACTTCCCAGGAGAGACCGTTTGGGTGTGATCAGTGTGGGAAAAGGTTTAAGACGCGGCATTGTGTCAACGTTCATCTTCGTTCCCATGGTATTGGAGGATATAGTTGGTAAGTAAAGTCTCAAAGTAATATCCAAGGAGCGTCCATTTATTTCAAAAGAGGTTTAAGTATTATTTTCAAAAATCCACTTTAAACTTGGACATCTTGCACAATGCACAGTCACCAGACTTTGCTACGTAGGTTGAGACATTAGAAATTCGTATTGGATTAGATTTTCAAAATACTCATTACTTTCTGATCAAAATCAAAGATCGCCTTTTTCCAAAATTCGCCCCTTTTTTAGTCTGGAGATTATATTCTCCATTAGTTTCCACGCATTTACAGTTATGTTTGCATCAAGGAAGGAATGTCATAACTTTAAAAATCGCAAAGATGAGGGTTTTCGAAACAGGAGAGACCTTACGGTTGTGATCAATGCGGAAAACGATTTAAAACCCGACAGTGTGTGAAGCTACACATGCAGTCTCATGGTATTGGTGGATATGGCGGGTAAGTATAAAGTATAAAGACTGTAGATATAATTTCAATTCACGATTGAAAGCAGTGCTTGTCCGCTTCACAACCGTACTCTTCAAGCCTTTATATGAATAGTAATAAAGAATAGATAATTATTTTACTATCAACATTTTTTTTCTGATTGAATCTTAAATTTTATTTAAAATTACGTCTACAGTTTTTTAAGACACGTTTCTGATGTCAAATATATTTGTTTAAAATACTTTCCGATATATTGGTGAACATTATTCAGGTGCTGTGAGGAATGCGGGAAAACGTTTAACCAAATATCCGCCTACCATACTCATCTCAAGGCAGTTGTATATTAACGTATCGATAACTAATAAATAAATAAAAGATTATACAGGGATGGAATTTAAAGAATTTGAGCCGAGGTTTAAATCCGCTAAAACCCGGTTTAAAGTAAGCGCCGGCTGAAATCTTGAAACATTTGATACACTTTTAAGTGGAACCAACCATATTTAAACCGCGCGCGGCTTAAATTTAAACCGCCGCTCAAATTCTTTAAATTCGGCCACTGGCCGGTTTAACCACATAGGATGAGATTGTAAATACGACATGAAAACATTTTAAATGGTGCGATACAAAGGTTTGAAATTTAACCTTTAACAGGATACTTTGTTTAATGTCAAAATTGAATTCATATCCGGGTTAAAAACCCACTACTCATTCGGGACTTGAAATTCCAGGCTGAGAAATGGAGTTTAAAGCTTTCCCCAAAACTCATGGTTTGGTTTGGTTTGGTTTGGTTTGATTTGATTTGATTTGATTTGATTTGATTTGATTTGATTTGATTTGATAGAGATGTCTGCCTTTAAAATAGTATTTAATAGCTTATTAGATAATTTGGAGAAGAGGGAAACATATTTACAGCTGCAGGAAATCATGAACTTAAGAAAACGGACAGAAATTCCGTCGACTCTCATCCTTTTTGGGTTAACCCTTACGTCCCTTACGTCCGGTCAAATCTCCATTCTCGTTCTCAGATACAAAATATACATCATTTTATAGGTTCATTCTAATGTAAGAGACTTTGCTTGTGAGGTAAGTCAATTTAATGTAATACATTATGTAACTTAATTTTCTGATTAGTTGTTTGATTTTTTAGTTGGTTGATTAGTTAGTCTGATGATCGATGGATTACTTTCCCTCCGCTATATGAATTGGTTGTTTGATTTGTCAGTTGGTTGATTAGTTAGTTTGATGATTGATTACTTTCCCTCCGCTATATGAATTGGTTGTTTGATTTGTCAGTTGGTTGATTAGTTAGTTTGATGATTGATTGATTACTTTGCCTCCGCTATATGAATTGGTTTTTTGATTTGTCAGTTGGTTGATTAGTTAGTTTGATGATTGATTTGTTACTTTGCCTCCGCTATATGAATTGGTTGTTTGATTTGTCAGTTGGTTGATTAGTTAGTTTGATGATTGATTGATTACTTTGCCTCCGCTATATGAATTGGTTGTTTGATTTGTCAGTTGGTTGATTAGTTAGTTTGATGATTGATTAATTACTTTGCCTCCGCTATATGAATTGGTTGTTTGATTTGTCAGTTGGTTGATTAGTTAGTTTGATGATTGATGGATTACTTTGCCTCCGCTATATGAATTGGTTTTTTGATTTGTCAGTTGGTTGATTAGTTAGTTTGATGATTGATTTGTTACTTTGCCTCCGCTATATGAATTGGTTTTTTGATTTGTCAGTTGGTTGATTAGTTAGTTTGATGATTGATTAATTACTTTGCCTCCGATATTTGAATTGGTTGGTTGACAAATAGATTAAATACCAATTTTTAGTAATTTTTCAATTGATGATTGTTCAATACATTTTAACGAAGAGATTTTTAATATTTAAATTTTGCAGGATTGCGGAATGACGTTTAAGCTGAAGCACTCCTTGAAAAAGCATCAGCTTGTTCATAAACCTGAGTTCGGCCATACTTGTGACTTCTGTGGAAAAAAATTCAAGGTTAGTTAGTTAGTTAGTTAGTTAGTTAGTTAGTTAGTTAGCTGCCAAGAACAGATTTGTCAATGTTTGCAGATGTCCAAAAAATTCAAGGTTAGTTAGTTAGTTAGCTGCCAAGAACAGATTGGTCTGGGCTTCTGATTTGTCAATGTTTGCAGATGTCCAAAAAGAATTTATGTTTTGCGCCACAAATAGATATGAATACGAAGAGATTAATAATTAAATTTAAGTTAATTTTATCATTTAACTGTATTAATTTAAAATATTTTGCAGAGATCTGACAACCTGATAAATCACAGGAGAAGGCATACTGGAGAACATCCGTACAAATGTGATAAATGCAACTGGACAGGTTCATTCATTTGTTCATTCTTCTATTCATACATCCTTTCATCAATTTATTCATCCTTTCCTTTAGTCAATACACTATTCATTCATTCACTTTTTCACTTGTTTTGTCATATAGATACCAGTGAATGAACTTATTAACTCGTCCAATGACTATTTTGATACTGCTGATACACTCATTCGATCGTTTCACAATTTAAATAATAATTTTTCTGTAATTAATTTATTCTATTCTAGTTATTACCCCCCCCCGTTCCAATCTCCAAAAACATTTGTTTCCCTTTTCCAGAAATTAGTTTTAATTTTTTTATGCATATTATAAATCATTTTCTAGGTCCTGACAGCAGCAGTTTTATCCATCACAAGAAGAAGCACGCTGACGTCGTTCATAACTCTCAGGTATTTAATTTTTCTTGACTTATAGCGATTGGAACTAATTAAGAGTAAGTGTAAAATCAATTGAGAAAGCACCTAAATATTGCATCCAAATTTCAAAGTGCCATGGTAAACAATTTTAAAGAATATTTTTCCTTTCCCTGAAAATATTTTTAGGGTATTAAAGACATAATATTTGATGATTTTGTGTAATGTAATTTTTTAACCCTCAGTTGATAATCAATATGCATAGGTCTTTTATTAATTTTCAGTTGTTCTGGTTTTAAATCTTATTTATGTAAAGGATCTGGTACTAATTCTGTTTTGTGATAGGGATCTGGTATATGCATTGATCTATTTAAAAGAGCTGGTATTAATCCTTAGTTATTTGTGGATCTGGTATTAAGCTTGTTTTGGTGTAAATTCTGTTTCATGCGGAATCTCTGGTATTAATTCTTATTTAATTGAATGATCTGGTTTCCATTGGTGTATGAAAAGAAGGATCTAATATTAATCTTGATCTGGGAATAAATCTGGTTTGTGTTCAGGAGTTGAAGTTGATGCACGCTATAGCTAAACTACCCGGGCATCTGCTGGACAGGGACGGGATGAACGGGAGGGATAACCACTCAGATATTATGTAGACTATCGTGTCTCCCGTCAAGCATATCACTTCCAGGACCTGTGTCCGAATTTATAAATTTTAGCCGCGTATGAAATCCGCCAAAAACGGTTTCAGTTAAGAGCCGACATTAAAGACAATTTTAAGTGGAACCAACCATATTTGAGCCGCGACTCAAATTTAAGCCACGGCTTAAATTCTTTAAATTCGGCCTCTGGTTTCCTAGAATCTGATCTATTAAATCAGAATTTACAGTTTAACAGATTTAACAAATAAAATCCAAACAAAGTTTCCTCGTTTATTGGAACAACAACACGCAGACTGAATTAAGTTTTTTAGTGATATTATGTCTCTTTTTTCTCCAGTTATGCTGGGGAATAATTTTTCAAGAATTAATCCGCTAACCACAAAAAAAGGTTTTAACCCATTTGGGAAAAAAAAGTTTTTCTTGGGGATGGGTTAAGCGAAAGAAATTGATTTATTTTATAATTATTCCCTGAAATTATTCCAACTAGCATATGAATTCAATTTGTTGTACAACTTAATACTATTAAAACAATTATATTTGGGACAAATGTTATAACTTTTTTATTTTGCCGAATTTTTTTATGTGTACACTGAATTTTGTACATTACGGTGATATATTTTGAACATTTGTTCTTTTTCTGTGAAAACAAACAAGATGCCTTGAAACAGTTAGCCTGGCTTGAAAAGCTGACTTAGTGCTATATTTCGAATAAAATATTGTAGATTTTTTAAACTTGGTTGATTTTTTGCTTTAACACCGTTCTTGTTTTTTTGTTTTTCAAGATAAAATCTCTATTTAACTTCTGTCAATTCATCTCATTAATCGCTTGAGATTTTTGTGTCATTTCCCTTATTACTTAATACGAAACGCTTCTTTCCCATGATGTAAAGAGACATGTAACTTTAATATTTTAATATATCACCCACCCACCCCGTGTACGGAGATTGTTAAACTGAAAGATTAATAGTTTGCAAACAACCATTAAATATATTTTGCCACTTATTTTCAATATTTTGTTGCGAGAAAATTAGATAAAATGTTGGAGCTCCGAGGACAAAACTGCGACTTTAGTGTGCTAGGATTTGGTTTTCTCTTGACGGTTCAACGATTAATATTGCTGTACCATAAATCCACATTATAATCACCGTTTCGAGAAGTTACAATTTCACTTATAAGTTTTTGGCTGTGGATTCGAAAACTTAATCTCGTTAAGTCTTGGAGATTAATACACACTGCTGAAAATGAACCATCAGGTTTCAAGTCGAAACGCTTAATTTTTTTCTTTGCAATATACTAATATGCAGACTACGAAGTATAATCAGATGTTTCAGAAAATGGGTTTTCAAGCAAATTCATTTTTAAGAAATCTCAGAAATAAGCGCAATTACAGGTCTAAATTCAAGATATTATTTTTATGGTTGGTATAAAGATATCTTGTAACTTTCTTTAACAGTCATAAGAGATAATTAGCAAAAAATTAAGCCCTAAGTCAACTGCCTGACTGTCTAGATATGGCATGAAACAGTTTTTTTGTTCAAGTCTTTCTATTTTTTCTTCAAAAAGACTCTTAAGCACTAGTCATACCGCTCACACAGGGCTTTGACTTTTTTGCTAAAACATTGTCCGAAGTTGATGAATTTGAGCCGTGTCTTAAATCCGCAAAAAACTGGTTTCAACTCAGGGCCGGCTTAAATCTTGAAGCATTGAACACAATTTTAAATTCTTTAAATTCTTTAAATTCGGCCTCATGTCTTATAATTGTGCAGGAAAATTGACAACATTTGGGAATCCTGCCATTAATAGTTGAAAAATAATATCAACAAGACGCAGAAAAAGTGTAATTGACTCTTGAAACTACAGTTACGTTTGATTTGGACTTAAAATTCTTAAAAATGGATTTACTCTAAATTCACTAGATGGCATTATTTATAACTTGAGATTATAACTCAATAGACTGCACTGCATAGTGCATATTTATGTATTTCAACGAAAAATTTTATTTGCTTTTAGCCGTAAAGATTTATTTTTTATATAAAATATTTCAGCATCCCATTTTCTCCTGATTCTGAAGGAAGAGGGAAATATAATTTTAACCAGTTAGACTTGTATAACGGGGTTCCGTTTAACAGCTTCTTGATCAACCAGTGTCAGATTTTGTATTGGAGCTTAGTGCGTTGCATGCAGTTTAGGTCTTGAATACAAACAATAGGCATCCATAATTGTTTTAATGTTCTGTTTATTATAAACAGTTTCCTTTATATTCAAAGGAGAATTTTATCTCCTTCTGTTAAGAAGAAATAACTGAAAGTTATCATTGTTATTTCTTCATCAAGATATATCTTTATTTTCATAACATTCTTGTTTTGTTTTGAATAACAAGTTGGATATCTTAATTATTTTGTAGCCGAGTAGTGCATTAAAGAATCCCCAACCTTGGTTAATGTATTAGGTATTCTGGCAGTTGATTTCCTACATTCTTCTCTATGAATTACGTAATATTCTAATTCTGCTCAATTAATTCTGCCAAGGGGTGCCAGCTGCCAACAGCGGACAATTAACAAATAAATACCAAGCATGGATCTCTAGTTATGTACTTACGGACATTTATATAATTGCAAACTACATTTGATACATAAAGGGTATCTGAACTAATTATTGTTTAGTTTACTGATTACTGATATCCCCAATATATATATAACTTCTAATCCCAATATCCAACTCCACCTAGATAAAACGTACATAATTTAATCAATCTTAAAATCTTGCCGTCATCAGTTGTATTGTGATACCGTGCCTGGACAACATTAAACATATTTATTTCTTTAAAATCTAAAATATTTTAATATCTTATCAATATGCCTCAAAATCAGCCACGGTATTTTTAGCGGAAAGCAAAACTATAGGGTTCAAATAAGAGAATTTTGGACCTCTTGCCCCTTCCATGTGTAGATATTATTATACACAGTACACACACTATAGCAGTTTGGGATACATCACGGGCAGCCGTAGTACATTTGAATTTCCGAGCCGGGTCACCCTTTCCGGTCCCAGTGTGTACTGTACCTAGTTCTACGGACAGGACTAGCCGGTGCAACAAGGTTGACGCAGCCAGACTTTATGCTTCATATAGACTGAATTTACTTTTACTGAAGGGGCAGATTTGCGTGACAACCTTTTTTATAAAAGGAGAGGGGCTGGGGTCTAGGCGGGTTTTTATAAGATTTAACCCAAAATATAGCTGTTGTCATAACAAAACTTGTATTTAAGAGACTGTAGACTTAATTTGTAAAGGGACTCGTAATTAAGTCTCTGCTAAACACTTAAATTTTCTAATCCTTAATGATGTAAAAACTTGATATTGAAACGACCGTTGCCTTTTTTTGTTTTTAAACAATCGTTTTTTTAAAAAGTGAAAACGATCTATCCCTTGTACTGCGTATATCCCTGAATGAGATGAATCGATGACCTAGTCTGTATATTCTGTCTACTGGACAGCTTGATGACTCTGTTTGTAGATCTCAATGGAAGAAAAATTGGGTTCACATTCTCCTCACAAGGTGGGATGGATAAATCCAATTCTAGGTCCAGATAATAGAGAAAGCATGTTCTAGAACTGGAGAACATTTTTTATATTTTATATGCAGTTTTATGAACTTATTTCCTATAGAGATATAGAGAATTCGTATTTTTAAACCTTAAAAAAGTTATAATTTTTTTTTTTTCATTTTTAAGCATTTATTGTGATAGCTAGTTTAAGTATAAGTATAAATATAATTACAAATCACAAAATATAAATATAATTACAAATCACAAAATTCTTAGAAATCTCGCAATTTTTATCGTTCCATATTTTTATGGTTATTTCTGTATTCCATTTCATCTGTCTATTTTGTTTTACAGGTTTTGGAAATTTTTTTTTATAAATTTATTTTTGAACAGTTCTACGGAATCTTTTTCCATCGATAGATGCATTTATTCTCTCAAGTCTGAAACTTTATCACTAGTATTAAATGTCTTCTTTAACGATTTTTTTATATTTTACAATTTCCACCGTAGACGGTAAACTGGAGACTGTAAAGTGTAGACTTGAGACAGTAAAGTGTAGACTGGAGACTGTAAAGTGTAGACTGGAGACTAAAGTGTAGACTGGAGACTGTAAAGTGTTGACTGGAGACAGTAAAGTGTAGACTGGAGACTGTAAAGTGTAGACTGGAGACAGTGAAGTGTAGACTGGAGACAGTAAAGTGTAAACTGGAGACTGTGAAGTGTAGACTGGAGACAGTAACGTGTAGATTGGAAACTGTAAAATGTAGACTGGAGACTGTAAATTGTGGACTGGAGACTGGATACTGTAAATTGTAGACTATGACTGTAAAGTGTAGACTGGAGACTGTAAATTGTGGACTGGAGACTGTAAAGTGTGGACTGGAGACTGGATACTGTAAATTGTAGACTAGACTGGAGATTGTAAGAATATATGTATTGTAGCGAAAAATACAGAATGTTTTGCGAATTCTCTCGCGAAATCAACTTGAGACAGTATGTCCACTGTCCAGTCTGTATCTCCATTAATAAACTTTATAAAGTTTTGATGACAAATAGAAAATACTAAAAATATCTTATTCATAGATAAGAATGGGGTAAAAAGGAAAATGTATATAAAACCTGAATTAGGTGAACTAATGTTTGAAAGTCGATCGCGCCAATTCATCATTTTCTACTATTTTCATGTAACCTCACATATTTCCCATCCCTAATTCAAAAATCTTGTCTTGCTAGAGCATGGGCGAACATTGAATATGTTCTTTTGCAAAGAAGCTTTAATTTGTATTTTAGCTATTTATTGAGTTAATCATAATAACTTTTTTTTTTACAAATTTCAACTTTCCAAGTTTTAACATTTTTTCACAATTTTATATCGATTCCTTAGTTGATTTTAAGATTTTAAGATCTTCAAATTTTTTAATTAATTTTTTTATTGAACCGTTATTACCGGGCCGGGTTATCCTGTTTATCGGAAACAATAGAATCGTGGTTCTAAAAAAGTTAATATATTTTTATATATTTTTATTGATTTACTCAAAAACCTAAGTATCACTAAAGAAGGACAGATTGATTTAAAATATCTCTAAAAAGATTTATTACATTCAACGTTTAGATTTGTTGGTTACCAAGAGTTTAAAAGTGAAATAAATTAATTTATGGTTTTGTAGTAAGAAAAGTAATTTTTATAATGGGTGGGGTTGGTGTCTCCGTCATGGGAGGTTTTGGGTCCTAGGCCCAGAATTCTCCATGAAGTCCCAGGATACTTCTCCCGGTATAGTTTTCATCCGTCCTCTCTCCGGGATACATTAAAATAGCAGATAGATGGATAGTTGGATAGAGAAATATATATATCTAAAGCTATAAAGATATAACGTCTAAATCTCTGTATTTCTGTCTGTCTTGTAGGCAAAGCTAGATTCCCAAGCCAGTAAAAAAATACTTGGATTAAACAAACAAAAAGCGAAACGAGATCATAAATTCATTTTCGTAACATTTAAAAAATGTTTCCTTTTGTCTATATAGATTGGATTGCTATTGGAGCATCTATATATATTAAGCAGTAATCTCTGTTTGTTTTTATGCCCGATCATAACGCAGGAACCCCTCCACCAATTTGCCACAGATTTGATTGGAGAACTTGGCAGGATCTTGGGAATATATTTAAATCAGTTAAAAATTTTAAGTTAAGTGGGGTGATTTAAAAAGTTTAGATTTCAAGCAGAGCAGGGTTCCCGTGCTAGCTTTTACATAGATTTGATTTTGAACTTTGGATATTGTGAACACAGTGTTTAGTCTAATTAGAGAGAAATTCTTTAGAAGTAGGTAATACCATAGTATAGAAAACACAGTAAAACCATAAGAAAACATTTTATCTTTTTTTTTAATATTTCAGCTCTGTAGGCTTTCAAATGGCTCTCCAAATGTTTAAAGAATTTAAGATTTTATTTCTGCAAAAATTTATTTCAATGGGAATATTATGGTTTAATAGTTTTGCCGTATATCAATGCTGTCAGAGTTTTTACATAACTTATATTTATATAAAACCAGAGTTTTTACATAACTTATATTAATATAAAACCATAGTTTTCATCTGAATATTTTCAAGAATTGTTTGGTTAGGTAAGCAAACCTCAGCATCAGGCGCGCAACTAGACATTTTGTTAGAAGGAGGCAAGAAGGAAATATTTGGCGCAAAGCGCGAAAATTTTTTTGAACCCCACAAAACATTTCTAGCTGGGAGGGGGGCAGAAAAATGTGTTTATATCCAAAAAATAATAACACTGACAAGAAATGCCTTTCATTAAAAACCATGATTTTACATGAAAAATATGTTTTTTAATATGACACATCACACAATATTTGCGGTGAACATGTAGGATTAATTTAATAGTTGTACTACAGAATATCGATTGAACTAAAAGCTCAATAAACTTATGTTCAATTATTACTTTTTATTTTACGATCTGCTAGCTCTAAAATTTGTTCAGAGTCAGGATTCCTGAATCGCTAAATAGCAAAACAGGGTGGACTTCTTGGCTCTTGCCCCCCTACAGGGGGGGGAAGCCTTCTTAAGGGAGGGGCATGCCACCCTTAATCAGGCCTTTCTTCTAAAACTGGATTATTTATCAACTAGATAGAGAAGTTAAAGGGAACCTAGAGAATTCTATTCTTGGTTTGAGAAGGTTAGTATTCAAATAGAATTATGAATTTGAATGAATGGATAAGGTTCTGACCATGTTAAGCCTACTATGAAATAATTAATGAAAACTAACAATACACCTTTAGCTCAAGGATTACTCTGTAAACCTTCAACCGTAAATAAAAAATGGCAACATGGAATTCACGACAAAAAAATTATTTTAGCATGAAGTTTTTGTTAAATTATAAAAAAGATAAGAAGCCCCTCGTGCAAAACAGATTGTTAATAATGTTACTTATCTTTTTGAGAAAAAATATTTCTAACCATTTGTTCCCGTATATGCCCTGTGAATTTCCGTTAAAAAAACTCAAAGGGTGGAGAATGGATTTTTTTTTCTAAAATTGACAAACAAAAACGTCCAATCAACTTGTTATGTTATCTTTTATCATGGTTGGTCAAATATAACTTTCAGAGATATCATATTGCATGGATGAGACACTTTATTTTCAAGGGCAAGATACATCTCCTGTTTTAATTAATTTTAGCACTTTTTTATATTTCTTATTTGAATTTTTTTTACTAAATTTTTTCCACTCTATTATATCCCAAACAATTGATTCTATTTACAAATTAAGATAAAATGTTGGTGTGGGTACAGTAAGAAGAAAGGCGTGGATAGGGTGGTTAACTTGGCAAATGGGCTGATTTGGCAAGGATACTAATTTTCTTGTTCTTATCTTAAACGTTTCTATTGGATTTTACAAAATGAAAAAGAAGTAAATATAAACTTTTTCCACGACTTTTCCCAGAAAGAGATTTAGATAAATTTTCAGAGTCTGAAACATGAGCCTCCAGCAAATTCGACTAAATGTCAAGAACAAGATGACTTAAAGGTAAGTTTGTGGTTATGTTAATTCGATTTTCTTGGTCTATCTTTTTCATCTGTTTTTAGAAGAATTTTTCTTTTACTTTTCTTATAGATGTATCATCAGAGAATGTTGATGAACATCTTTAGATAATATGTCACATATGTACAAGAGTAAATCATTTTCTTTAGATTAATATCTGTAAATTAGGAATAGATATCCTTGAAAGAACTGTGTAATATGATCACAAAAGATTCATTAGAAAGAATAATGGATGGGATTGTGGAGACAATAATTGAATGGACAACTTTCTGTCAAATTAGGAAAATATCCTAGTTCATCTTTATCCACTAAATGGAAAATAGATATTTTGAAGGGTTGATATTTTCGTGAAAATATGCACCCCTCATTTTAAACCTTCAGTTATGCATGCTTTTCATGTTTTATGTGTGGCAATCATTTTTGTAGCTTTAGTGAAAAAAAAACTTTCAACAACATCCTTAAACATTTTTAGAACACAAAAAATACTCCCTGATAAAAGCAGTAGAATGACTGAACTAAGAGTTGTTCTGTAATGATAATAAAAATAACTTACATTTTGTTTTTTGGTTGTTGGTAATAAAATTGTTATTTCTTTTAATACGAATTGAAGGAAATCAAATTTTATTGTAACATATAAACACTATTTAACAGACATGGACACTGGACCAGTGGACAGGCAATAAGGAAAAAATCTAACTTTTTAGTGAGTATTATGCATTTATGCATTCGTTGTTATTGTGTTAAAACCCTGACTGCATTCAACATTGATTCCGGTAAAAAAAACATTTTCATTTAAAATTTTATTTTGTCTGATAACTTAAGATGACTTCTTTAGAAAAAAGTCTTATTCCTTTTGTCTAAAGTTCTATATCCCTTTAAACTTTTCTCAACTATGTAAAAAATTGTATAGAATTAAGTTTGCTTTGTATTACTTAGTTGTTGCTAGACTTTTGTCTTGTTCATCTTTTCTTGTTGGAAAAATTTAAGGCTAGACAAAATTAAAAGGAAGTGTTTATAATGATAATGTAAAGTAGGTTTAGCATGCACACCCGGTGTACATTAGAATATCCGAACTGGGCCAACCTTTGCTGTCCTAGTTCGGACAGTAATGCCATTTTCCACAGAAGTTAATGATTTAAATTAATCGATGCAATACATTTTATTCAATTGATCATTCTTCTTTTGTGTTAGTTAGATTTATTTGTTTTTCTTATTATAAAAGATTCA
Source organism: Eurytemora carolleeae (assembly GCF_000591075.1). Lineage (NCBI taxonomy): Eukaryota > Metazoa > Arthropoda > Copepoda > Calanoida > Temoridae > Eurytemora > Eurytemora carolleeae. The sequence continues at coordinate 93,804 of NW_019396217.1, forward strand.
ATGGTTTATATTTAGAATACTGGTCTGTTTTTAGGCATGAAGTAAATTTAAAATCTTAATTAATTTAGAGAACAAATTGATGAATGCATAAGAAGTTTATTTTCATCGGTTTAACTTTTTTGGATAAACCCCTTTTCTTAACAATAAATTATTCTAGTTGGTGCATTGGATGAAGATTAAGTTCATCACTGGAAATGAGAAGGTCTGATGTAAATTGGCTCAAAGTCGTCTAACTTTTACTTTTAACTTTACTTTTTCATCCAACATTCATTCAATCCAAATTGTTCCGGCCCTTTTATACAGAGTTAATTAGGACTAGATAAAACTGTTAGAAATATCAGATTTTTGTTGATATATATTCAAGAAACAGTTTATACCTCACCCATTCCACACCCTACTCCATCAAAACAACAATTGATTTGGTGGAAAACATCTAAATGCATACAATAAGTTTCTTCTAAAAAAATTTAATCATTTAATTTTTTTTGGGGGGGGGGGCCGGATTTTTAAAAGAAGTAAAGTCCCATGTTTCATCTTTTGTTTTAAGATCTGCAAACAATTAAATGAAAATAAAAATATAAATAATATTTATTATTTAAGATTTTTACTTAAGGAAGATAAATTTGGAAAATTTGAAAACCCCTTAAACAGTTTAATTAAAGATAAACTAACATTAAACAGAATAATTGCATTGTGGCATTGTATTATCTTTATGCTCAAAGGAGCAACATAAATTTTCTTACTTTTCTATAGTTTGGGAAACAGATTTACATTTATATTCTAAATTTTTGAAACAAATGCTTTATTTGGTGCAAGAGAACATAACCCGTTTTTATTTTCTAAAAACCATGACTTAATAAAACAAAACAAATCTTAAGAATGTGCCTCAGAACCTTGGAATTTAAATAGATTCTAAGTAACTATTTATATGCAGAAGGACTATAAAACCTGGAGAACTCATGAGAAATGAACATTTTAGAATTTTCCTTAAAATCGAACATAATTTTAGTTTTATTAGTGAAATATAAATATTGCAACTTTAAAGTGGCGTTTTTTTTAAAGCCATAATCATTATAATTCTCAATTCAATAAAAAGAGAAAATGAATTAATATTTTTTTTAAAGGGAGTGACCGGCTATGTAAGGTAGTTGAACAGAGTATGCAGTGTTGTGGAAAACTTCTTTCGTATTCATTTGAGACATATTAAACTTTTTAAAGATCTGTAAATCCTAAATTTGAGAGCAAATTCAACGTTCAAAACTCCTACTTTGTGGGTGGATACGTTATCAGAATTAGTTAAATTATTAGTTTCTCTGTTCTCATTATTCTGGTTTCTTGTTATTCACAAAGAATTTTCTGCAGATTTTCTAGAATCGTTATTGGAAAGACGACATATGAAGAATTTGAATAAATCTGCGAATAAATTCAAAGAAAAAAGAAATTCAATATAAAATTGAAAACGAAATAATCGATTTTAGCATTGATTTATTGACAAATTTCTTTTGAGAAATATGTTCCCAACCATCTAATTAGATTACTGTATAATTTTTACTTTATTCTTTGTCGTCGTTATATAATAATTTAAAAAAAAAACGATTCTGAAAACGTATCCACCCCCAAAGTAGGAGTTTTGAACGTCGAATTTGCGCTCAAACTCAAGATTTACAGATCTTTCAAAAGTTTAATATGTCTCAAATAAATCCGAAAGCAGTTTTCCACAACACTGCATACTCAGTTCAACTACCTTACATAGCCGGTCACTCCCTTTAAAGGAAGATTATTTATATATCTTTGGAAGAAATAAATCTGAAGAGGAAATTTTTTAACTTCTTTAATGAGAAAGATAAATGAAATAATACTAAACATTTATAGTATTAGTTTGTAATAAGAACCTATATTTTCAATATCAATATATTTTCATCAATTTAACAACTAGAAGGAAAAGATTTCTGACACTTTTCAACAACTTTGTCTTGAACTTTTCTTGAAATTGTAAACTTAAACATACAAGTGAAATTGTGAATTGAAAAATTCTTCCAATTATTTTGAGCAAGTTTGAATTGGCTAATTAAGATTTTCTCAAGATTTATTCTTCTGTGTTAAACTTTCTCTGGATTCATATTTATTTATTTAAAATCAAGAAAATTTCTGTACATTATTTTAAATATAGTTGCAAAAGGATGAAGACAGACATCTCTTCTTGGTGAATTAAATACAGTTCTTTAAGGTTTAAGTTTTTTGATTGGGCTATTTTTTCAACCTGATTTAAAGTTCTTAGGAACTACAAGTTTTTTAGATCGAACTTTGCCATGTATTTAGTTTCTTTGGGGGAAAATTTTTCTTTGATATTCCTAGCACTTAATATTCTCTGATATCGGTAATCAATAATGCTACTTGCTCTAGTATAACTAAGTTTTTTCCTCAATGTGAATGTTCCAATACAAGCAAAGGTAATGAATGATATTTTTAACTCCTCAGATAATTTTCTTCTTGTAAATTTATACAGTGAAACCCTTAATAACGAATACATCGAAAGAATTCTTCAAATGTCGTATTCTTCACTTTCTGATATTGGAATGTTGCAGATATTTAGTTTTTTAATTAAATGATTATATGGAACTCTTTAAAACTGTTCCCGCATATTCATGGCTATTTATTTATTTTCGCAAATACTGAAATTTACGAAATAAAATATAAAACTCATTGAAAAATTGTCAAGATATGTCATTTGATAAATTCTTCCGATGTATTCGTTATTAAGGGTTTCACTGTAGAATATTCTTATTTCATTGAAAATGAAATCTTGAGGGTTAAACTCACTTAAACAGGTTTCAATAATAATTTGTATGAAAACAGGGTTCTCTTAGCTTACGGCAATTTTCGATGTTACATCTTGCTTCCACCATCTCCTCCGATATTGAAATTTTATTTAGACTTTGTGTGCTGGGTTTTTATTATAAAGTTTATTTTTGTTTTATTTAGTAAATCGTTTATTAATAATTATGTATCACTTTTTTCAAGAGCTACTTATTCAAAACATCCAGTTAATTTTAAAGTAGAAAGACCCTGGCTATTTTAAAAGATAAAAAATGTTTTTTTGCTCATATATGTTCTCTAATATGCCTGAAATAGATTCCTAAAATTAAATTAAAATGGTTTTTGACACAGAACACGTTGAAAATAACATTTATGTTCAAATTTGACACTTTGTGTTGTATTTGGGGCATACAACCGATTTGGAATTTTGTTCCCTTGAATTACTAATGTTCATTTAAACCCAATATGTCTAGGCTACTGACTTACATGGTTTAAGATTGATGGTTTATCTATCACACCAATACATCAACTAGCTTCTCACACCAATACATCAACTAGCTTCTCACACCAAATCTGAAATGAAAAATGAAAAATGTAAAATTCAGGAGTAACTTTTTTCTACTATTGTTTAAGGTTTTTAAAATGAACATTTGAACTAATGGTCGTGTAGATATTATTTCAAGTTTCCTTCATTTATATGTACAATGTACAAATGAGTGAGTTATCCTTGTTTTACTATATAAAAATTAGTTATTTTTGAATTGTTATTTCTAATTCAAAATAAAAGAGACTTGTTGGAATTTACACTTGATGATATAGAATAATGTTGATACAGGGTGTCCCACGAAGTTATTATAATAAAAATTATAATTATTTAAGGTGTTAAATAAGAAAAGACAATAATAAAAATATTATATAGGAGTCATGTATTACTAAAATTAATTTCAAAGTAAAGTATATTTGAACAATAGATTTTTTTAACCAAATAAACTGCTAAAAGCCTTTAATATCTAACACAATGAATGGAAGACGACATTCAAAACTATTTACCAACTGTCATGTTTCATGGGACACCCTGTATCTTCCAACGTGTTTAGTTAGATAAAGGTTTGAATCAGAAATGCCGCTGTTATAGAGAATCACTAAATATCACGCCTGCTGTTACTTAAAGAACACAATAAGTTCTACAGTTTTGGATTTGGAAGAAAGAAAAACGTTATTTAAGGAAAGAGTTTGTTGGTAAAAATACATAACAAAAAGACATTAGATATCCGTCATGTGAGGAGATTAATACAATTTTGCAGTTTGCACCATATTGTAATTAACTCAAGAGCTATAATGAATCTACAGTGTGTCCCAAGAAACCTTAAATTAATTGTTTATTTTTGAACGTTTTTTTAATGACAATTTTTAAAGAATGAATATCATATTTTTCTGTATTTCTTAAGTTCATCAAAGTATAATTAATTAAATGATCACTGTTTTCTTTAATAATTTTAAAAGTTTGAAGTCCTAATTCTGATACAAACCATAGGATTTAAGAATCCAATTACACTGCTGACAAGATAAATGTCTTTATTCCAGCATGGTTTTGTGGTTTATGGGAATATAGAATCTTACAATTTCATTTAATTTTATACTTTACACTGTGTTCAAATTATTGGATTTATTTGATCAAAATAACTCGTAAACTGCATGATTGTTAGCTTTTTCTATTGGATAGAAATCAGGGAGTAAGGAATAGAAGGGAGATATAACTGACGCAGTTCGCCCTACCATATTATACATGCTTTGCAGACGGGTACTTCATTTGCATATGAAATATTCAGAATAGGTTATTGTATACGCGGTAATTGTACATCAGACAAATATATCTTATACAAATGGAGTACCGTCTGCAAAGCATGTACAATCATATGGTAGGGCGAACCGCGTCAGTTATATCTCCCTTCTATTCCTTACACCCTGATGGAAATACTTGGAATACATATATTTATTTGTTTGATTATTATATCGTTATTATAACACAGTGGATAATGTTATAGATACTTGTGATTAGTTGGTAATAAGGCAGGTTTTATTACTTTAATTATCGCAACAGGGGCGTACGGGATCATTTGTGTAAGGGGGGCATTTTTGCCCTCCTTGGCAACACTGTCCCCCCCCCTTAAAACCCCTTTTTTAAATATTGATACCTTTTTTAACTATGTAAACTATTCGATCATATACACACTTCCATAAAACAAGTGTTAATGTATTATTTATGTAATTTTCTTAAGTGAACTCATCAGACACTTCCTCTTAATACTGTGGTGTAAGCTTCAATAGGTTAAATATATTTATATTTTCATAGAAACTATACATATTGTATAATTATGAATAATGATATCAAAGATATACTTACACTAAAGGCAGTATTGATTAAAGCTTTTTTAATAAAACTTTTTTAGTTATGGGTAAAAAGTGAAATTTTAAAGTATTTTTTATATAGATGCCCCCCCCCC
>NW_019396217.1:99299-141492 GCF_000591075.1 Eurytemora carolleeae
AAACCTTTATCTTGGTCCTTGCTTGTATACAGGCTGGTTCAATAAACCTTTATCTTGGTCCTTGCTTGTATACAGGCTGGTTTAACAAACCTTTATCTTGGTTCTTGTTTGTATACAAGTTGGTTTAATAAACCTTTATCTGGGTCCTTGTTTGTATACAGGTTGGTTTAATAAACCTTTATCTTGGTTCTTGCTTTTATATAGGTTGGTTTAATAAACCTTTATCTTGGTCCTTGCTTTTATACAGACTGGATTAATGACCTTTATCTGGGTCCTTGCTTGTATCTAGGCTGGTTCAACAAACTTTTCTCTAGAGACTAGGTCCTTGCTTGCATACAGGCTGGTTCAACAAACCTGTAGCTGGGTCTTTGCTTTTATACAGACTGGTCCAAAAAATCTTTATCTCGGTCCTTGATTGTATACAATGCCAGTGTGTTAAAAAATTTCACATGATATATATGATTGAATGAGAATAGGAGATTTTTTCATAATCAATTTAAACATTGTAAAGATGTAAACATATTTATCCACAGAAATAATATTTTACAGGGGTAAATCCAACAAATAACTGACAAAAATAACAGACATCTCATTTATCTTTGCAATTTCTGCACTTTTGTTGTTCATTAATCAGAAGAGCTGAAACATGCTTTAGGAGATTAAATTCTTGAGACTTTATAACAAATTGATTTATACTCTAGCCAGCAGCTTGATTTCCACTTGAGCTGGTACCTTTTGAACAAACAGACATAAGTTCAGTCCTTCGTGAAGCTATTTCAGATTTAATTTTGTTTTTTTGTTTCAAAAGTTCTAAGCCTAGGTTTACCTTGTCACGTGAACAAATTTTGAAATAAGATTAAGCGTAGAAATCCACCAAGTTTATTTTTATTTAAACACCACTTCAATCTTTAAAGTCTGTAGCTTGAATTGAACGTTGAGTGAAACGGTTTTAGATACATTAATAGCAGGCCATCAAACCATTAACGTAGTGTTATTATGGACTAAACAATTAAACCCAAATGTTACAGCATTGAAAATGAAACTGGCAATAACAGGAACCATCCATCCATGTTAATGGTTATACACCAATATTGGATCAGATCAGCCATCAAACTCACTTTACACCATCCAACATACAATTTCAAGACCATTTTGAGAAGATGAAAGAAATAGAATATTCTATCTATAAACTTAGCTTGTCTGTCTTGCCTGTCTGCCATATCCAATTAACGTCAAAACGGCTGAACCCATCGTGCCCACATTTTTTTGAGGCAACTCACATGACCCCAGTGAAGATTTATGGATGCTCAAAATCACAAAAATTTTATTAGACCACGAACATTTTTATTTAATTCACGAACCTTTTTGTTATTGTTTTATAATGTACACAAAGAAGATGCTCACAATTTAAATAGAAGATGGGCGCGAAGCGCCCTAAAAGCCTACTATAATTTGATAACTTCTGTTTGTTTGTTTGGATGCCCAATCATAACTCATGAACCTCTTACCCTGTTTGACGCAAATTTTGATTGGGGAACTCGGAAGAAACACGGGAATATTTTGTTGAGTTTTGTTTAGTTGAGTGATTCAAGAAAAATATCTAAAAACGTAATTTACGACCAAAAGTGTGAGTAAATGGTGGGTGTAACGATGAATAACCTGGGCAACGTTGGGTTTTAAGCTAGTGCTATGAGTGCTATATACAATTGAAATGAATATCGCATTCGCAGCTTTTCAAAATTAAGAAATATTTAAACCAGGAAAAATAATTATTATCAACTATTTTTTTTTATTTTTACCAACTTCCTGAATTAAAGGAAACAAAATCATCTGATATTTTTTAATTTCGCAAACTTTAAATTATAAAAAATGGATTATTTCTAAAAAATGTAAAATGGGGGTGATATGAATTCTGTAGTTGTTCATGAATTACCATGGAATCCTTTAAGATATATATATTATGTGTTAACAATAGAATAAATTGAACAATATTATAAGATCCAATATTTTCTATTCGACTCTTTCTTCCTCCTTCAAGTGTATCTATTACTATCTATTCCTTACATATCTAATACCATATTCAAGCTACAAAAGCTTTATTCTTCGATCAGAACATGTAGAATCACATAATACAGTTTTTTTTTTATCATTTTATATATATATTTTTTTTTGGCAAACCTCAAGTATTTTGGGGCTGAAATAATCTTGTTAAAGAATTATTTTATTTTTGTCTGATTTATTTCTGTGTCACCCTGTGATGAAACAAAAGATTGATAAACAAAAAGAAGAGTGATGAATAGATTGGAATGAGACTAACAACTATTCTTTTGAGAATTAACTCTTAATATTAAAGAAAAAAAAAATATATATCTATTTATGTTTATCAGGGGCTTAGTGGGGGGGGGGCTGTGGAAACCCCCTTCTTCTATTATATAAAAAACCTAGTACCCCCCCCCCCTTAGTCATTTTTACTGGCCACTTATCTAAATTTCTGGAAAAGAATAATAAGGTCATTAAGAAATATGTGTAGGAGGGAGGGGGGGGGGGGTGTCCACAACTGATCTCTTATTGATATAGATTTTTAAACCTAATACCAGATAAATTACTTGAATGAAAAAGAACATGACAAAACTATGAAATCTTGATATTTCAGGAAGATTCACCGAAAATAGTTTGTTAGCGGCAAATGACGACGGATCTATTCTTTAAAGAGGTAAATATATATATTTCCATTAATGTTTTTTTACTCATTATATTTTAAAACCATATCAAACGATTATTTGGGTAAAGTACTAATACTAATGGATTTCTGAATGGGTTATGTGAAGTATGGTTTTGCAGAGGATTAGAACGTGTATAATAACGTTTTATAGCATGAATGAACAAGAATGTTAAAAATCCAGCAAAAAAAGTTTTACAGTTCTATGAACTTTGAAAATCCACTAGTAAAGCTTTAAATTTTTTCGGTGAAAAAAGTTTCCCCTCCCTAGTGCCTGGGTTTCCCTTTCTTGTGCCTGGGTTTCCCCTCCTTAGTTTCTGGGTTTCCCTCCCTTGTACCTGGTTTCCCCTCCCTAGTGCCTGGGTTTCCCTCCCTTGTGCATGGGTTTCCCCTCCTTAGTGTCCGGGTTTCCCTCCCCTGGTTTCCCCTCCCTAGTGCCTGGGTTTCCCTCCCTTGTGCCTGGGTTTCCCCTCTCTAGTGCCTGGGGTTCCCTCCCAGTCCCTATTGCCTGGATTTCCCTCCCTATTGCCTGAGTTTCTCCCTAGTGTCTGGGTTACCCCTCCCTAGTGCCTGGGTTTTCCCCCCAGTGTCTGGGTTTCCCCTCCCTAGTGTCTGGGTTTCCCCAATATGACCTAAAGGAGAGAAGTTTTCAATGGAATCTGTAGAGGTTAGAGTCGGAGAATCAATCAATCATTTATCTATCTTCTATCATGTTTAAAAACTGGATTTTTCATCCTGGTATATTTATCTTGATTTTTGATTTTTGATTTTAAAGAAAGACATTGTTCATGTAGGTTCCAGGCTTTTTGACACTAAAATACTAGTGTAAAATATTTGGTTAAAGTGTTTAAAGGATTGTAATGTAAAATTTACAACGGTGCATCTTAATTCTTAATCCAAGAAACAATTTTATAAAAGCTTTTTAAGGGTAAATATTTCTTTTAAAATGATTCCTAAAACCCAAAAATGTATTTATGTTTACCTCCCAAACACAATAAATAAAAATTGATAAGAACAACATGTGCCCCAGTGAGTTCTCCTTGAATTGGACAAATCTTAGTCACATTCCTGCTTTTCTTACCTGCAGAAATCCATGATTTTCTGCAGGGGTGTATATTTTGAAAGAATTAACTGCGGGAAAAAATTGGTCATGAAAAGGCAAGTTTCTCATCCTTTTTCATACTTTTTACCCAACAGCTAATTTTTCCCTCTAAAAATAATTAAATTTCCCCAATTCCCTAAACATACCTATCTTCTGGAGAAAAAAAGAGGGGGGGGGGGGTTTATGATTTTCAGTAAAATATTCACCCCTGGTTCTGACTTTCATACAGAAAAACTTAAATATTTCCGTCAACACTTTTTAAAATAATCCCTTTAAAATCTTGTTTTGACAAGTTTTTTAATATTTCAGCCTAAGATGATTGAAAAAAGCAAGTAGTTCTAGTCAATGGGATAAAAACATAAAACTACAGTATTACAGAGGGTTACCCACAAAGAATGAGACTCCAGAGACTTCTATACGGAATTAAGACTGTCTGGTTGCCGTCCACTGTAAACTTGATACTTTCTTTGCTAAATCATTAAAAAAGCCATTAAAAGAATATTTTTCAATTCAGACGACTTAATTTAACCTTGATTTAGTCATATTTTAAGAATTTCAAGTCGTCTTTACAGTCTCATCCTTTGGTGGTAATCCTGTAGATTATGGGGTATAACATAAAAGGCCAGAATTATACGCTTTGGGATGAAAACATTGAACTTTATTTTCAAGTATGGCAGACCTGGATAATTTCTCTACCCGGGGGTATCCTTCTCAGTTCTCTATATCCCAGGTAACAAAATTACTCAAATAAATACAAATGTTATAATCGTGTTTTTATTTAATGTTTTGAGACAGTAAAGTTGATTAATTTATACTTACAGAAAACTACTTGATAGAAAATAGTATTTTCTAATGAAAGGGCATACAAGGGAAAACTAGGGCACACATGGAGAATAAAAGTTAGGTTTCTTTACATTTCTTTTTTAAACACAGATTGCCAACGTAATGTAGAGCAACCAACAATGATTAGATCTATATTTGTTTTTGTAAAAAGGATGAAAAATAAATAGCCCCTTAGGAAACAGTTAAAAATTACTTTTTTACTTGGATTTCACATAAAAATTCTGATAAAAATCTAAGTTGTTTTTACGTGTGACGATTTAAGAAAAAGATTTCATTAAAGGGAGAGAATGTAGTATTGTTCAGTAATTTTTTTAGGATTAATTTGAGACCTATAAGACGTTTTTACTGTGTATATTTGTTCAACAAGAGCGCAAATCCAGTCTTAAAAATCCTCATAGATTGTCCAATGTCCATTTTGGAGAGATGATTTTGAGAATCGGTATTTTAAAAACTATTCAATGAGGACTACGAAAAATGTAACAACAATTTGACGGTAAACTAATAAGTTTAGGAACAGATTGAGAAAACAAAAATTAACTCTTATCATCGAGAATAAATAATCTTATTTAGTTATTTGTTTCTGTAATCTCTCATTTTTCACAAGCATTTTCTGTAGATTTCCTGCAATTTTTATTGAAAAGACGACATTTGAAGAATTTGAAGAAGTCTGCAAACAAATTTGTAAAAAGAATAAAAAATTGATTTAACATTAATTTTATACTTTCTATTGAGAAATCCAATTAGTTTACTTTAGAATTGTTGTTACATTTTTCGTCGAATTGTTATTGAAAACAAATTTTAAGAACTGATTTTCAAAATCAAAACTGCATTTTCAGTTCAACTACCATACCTGGCCGGGCACTCCCTTTGAAAAATGTGAATCTCATTCCTGAACTTCAAGTATATTTTTAGATGTAAAAATATTTCAATTTTCATAAAACTAAGTTTATCCTGATCACATTCTAACTTTGGTTGCAGCTCAGTTACAGAAACTGCACAAAGTTTGACCAAATTGGAATAATTCAACTTTTCAATGGTTTCCGAGTAGACGAGAGCAGTGATAGAGGTTAACCAACCCAACAACAACAATGCAACAACAGTAGTCCAGGTAAACAACAACAATACAATAACAGAAGTCCAGGTAAACAACAACAATATAACAACAGGAGTCCAGGTAAACAACAACAATACAATAACAGAAGTCCAGGTAAACAACAACAAAACAATAACAGAAGTCCAGGTAAACAACAACAATGCAACAACAGGAGTCCAGGTAAACAGCAACAATACAACAACAGGAGTCCAGGTAAATAACAATAATACAATAACAGAAGTCCAGGTAAACAACAACAATGCAACAACAGGAGTCCAGGTAAACAATATCATTACAATTACAGGAGTCCAGGTAAACAATATCATTACAATTACAGGAGTCCAGGTAAACAATATCATTACAATTACAGGAGTCCAGGTAAACAATAACAATGCAACAACAGGAGTCCAGGTAAACAATACCATTACAATTGCAGGAGTCCAGGTAAACAATAACAATGCAACAACAGGAGTCCAGGTAAACAATAAATTAAATTATTAAAGATAATTTTGAAAAATTTTCGTCATGTAAAATGTAAATAATACATTTACGAACCATTTTGATTTATTTATTCCATGGTTTTGGTTAATTTTTGGCGCTACCCGGATCCATATCAACGTTTCCTGATACGGATCTGGATCCGGATCCGGATCCGACCAAATGATACGGATCCGACCGGATCCGGATCCGGATCCGAAACACTGATTACAATTACAGGAGTCCAGGTAAACAATAACAATGCAACAACAGGAGTCCAGGTAAACAATAACAATACAACAGCAGAAGTCCAGGTAAACAATAAAAATGCAACAACAATTTAATAGTTGACAATTTGTACAGAATACCCAGTTTGCTCTAGTTTTCATATGAGGAAACCCACAGGCCACAAGCAAAACAGCAGTATCGAAAATACAATTGCAGAAAAAAAAGATAAAAGTTTGAGAAACATAAGTATACGTTTAATAAAACAGAAAAGTTTGATTTTACAACTGTTTGAACTGTATATTTTATAAAACTATTTCATATGATTTAGTAAAAATACTATTAAATGTAAACTTTCAGAACTTCCTTCAACTACTTTCTTTTGAACCAATTTTAACGTTTTCAAAAATGCTTAATTAAAGGTTTCTTTGCATTCGAGACACACGGAAGTGAGAATAAATCATATATTGTCTAGTCGAGTTCTGAGTTTAAAGCATTAACAATTGGGCGAAATAAATTTTCAACAAATTTTATTTTTATTTTATTGAAATTTTATATCTGAAGTCTAAATAATAGTTTTTAAATCATTTGACTTTTAAAAAGCATGCAGCATTTTAACCCATTTTCTTGGTGAAATTTCTTGAATTAGTGCTTTGTTTCTTTCTTAACTAAATACTATTTATCTAGCTTCCAACCAATCCGAGCCAAGAAATCAGAAACAACGGAATTCAACTTAAGATGAACAGCATTGGAGTAGCTCAAGATATGCCGGTCAGTAGAACTACAGAGCGTCCCATATCATATTGGATAATCTACACTGCACTACACTACACTACACTACACTACACTACACTACACTACACTACACTACACTACACTACACTACACTACACTACACTACACCACACTACACTACACTACACTACACCACACTACACCACACTACACTACACCACACAACGCAAATTTTAGTTTTTAGTTTTTTGTTTTTGGTCTATCATACTCCTCGGTATATCTATCTATATATCTATCTATTTAACTAACTATCTATCTATTTAACTAACTATCTATCTATTTAACTAACTATCTATACTGCAGGGTAGGGTAGGTGAGATGTATACCCTACTACTGGGTATATCTATCTATCCATCTATCTAACTTTCTATACTGCAGGGTAGGGTAGGTGAGATGTATGCCCTACTACTGGGTATATCTGAGGAACTAACCAACATAAAACAAATCATGGATAATCAAAGTAAGTACTTTACAGTGAGGAACTAAATTTAGTAAATCCGCCCAAACACCAGGTTTAAGCCTTTAAGGGGGATTTTTATAAATATCAGGTTTCAGGGTGATTTTTATAAATATCAGGTTTCAGGTGGATCTTTATAACCATCAGGTTTGTGGGGGGATCTTTCTAACCATCAGGTTTCAGGGGGATCTTCATAACTTTCAGGTTTCAGGGGGTTATAACCATCAGGTTTACGGGGGGATCTTTATAAACGTTATGTTTCAGGGAGGATCTTTATAAACGTCAGGTTTCAGGGGGGATCTTTATAAACGTCAGGTTTCAGTTGGATGTGTGTAACCATCATGTTTCAGGTGGATCTTAATAACCATTAGGTTTATGGGAGGATCTTTATAAACGTCAGGTTTCAGGGGGATCTTTATAACCATCAGGTTTCAGGTGGATCTTGATAACCATCAGGTTTATGGGGGGATATTTATAAACGTTAGGTTTCAGGGGGATCTTTATAACCATCAGGTTTCAGGTGGATCTTAATAACCATCAGGTTTATGGGGGGATATTTATAAACGTTAGGTTTCAGGTGGATCTTGATAACCATCAGGTTTCAGGTGGATCTTGATAACCATCAGGTTTATGGGGGGATATTTATAAACGTTAGGTTTCAGGGGGATCTTGATAACCATCAGGTTTCAGGTGGATCTTGATAACCATCAGGTTTATGGGGGGATATTTATAAACGTTAGGTTTCAGGTGGATCTTTATAAACACCAGGTTTCAGCATTTAGGGAGAATCCTTAGTAACACAAGTTAAGGATTCCCAGTAACACCTGCAGGAAAAGAGGAAATGTTGGTTAATGAATTAAAACTAATTTATTTAAACTGGGTTGGGCTCCATAGTAAACTCATAAAATTCCCTTTTAAAAATATTAATTTCCTCGTGCTCAAATATAGACTTTATTTTGAACCTTTTTATTTTAATTTTGTAAATTTGATAATACTAACACTAGATAACTTAACTAGAGAACATAAGTCGTTAATTTTACTTTTTACAAACACATTATGTTGCTTGATGTGAATGTTGGGAATAACTGTGAGATATTCCCATAGAGAATAGAATATATAGAGAGGAATTTACTGGAAAAAAGTGTAAAACGGCCATTTTGTTGTACTGTTTCCATACTGCAGAGCCCAAAACTTTAGACAGGGTATCGTTATGAAAACCAGTTTTGAAACCCGGGTTTCAAGAATGGGGTTAGGCAGTTTTGTGGATATCAATATTTTTGTTGTGAAATATCATTTTATTAAGTTTCTTCATATTCTTCATTTTTTAAAATTTCTTAAATCAAAATCTACACAATTGCCAAGACCCCAAAAAGGAAACTCGGGAGTTTCGTTCAACGATACTCTTTTAAATTTCGGGCTCAGGTGTACTTCACATATCTATGCTATATAACCTGTTGGGCCCTGGAATATCATTTTATAGAAAATCTTAAATCATTGTTAAAAGAAAACCAAATTATGAAATAGGCTGGTTTCATAATTGACCGATGATCATTTCACATAGACTCTATGCCTTCCACTTTACAAACGATGATTTTCCGTTATAACTATAAATCAAATGATGTTTTTATTCATCTAATTCATTATAAAGTTTATTTAACAGTTTAAAAAATTCGAAATTGAAATGGATAGTCTAGGGAACATACTGTATTAATGTACTCTACTGTATATAATTTGTGAAAATTTACATGATTTGTACACTTTTAACTCCCTTTCAGGCTGAAAGGGACTGAAAAAATTCATACTGAGAGATTCTTTTAATTCCTCTCTATATATTCTATTCTCTATGGATATTCCAACAAAATTATAATTACTTGTAAACTCATCTACCCTGTACATAAACCTTCATATTCCAATACGTCCAACACAATACTCAAAACCAGAATAAACTGGAATAAAGGTCGTCTTTGAATTAGAAATTTACTTTGGGATTTTGTGAATTGAAATAGTTTTTAGAGATATATCATGCAGTCGTATCTATGAAAAATAACAAAATATGTCGCCAAACATGGACGATCTTTGTTCCACTTTATTCTGGTTATTACTGCATAAAGATATGTAAATATTACTGATAAACCGAAGAAATTGCCAACAAACCAACATACAGGGTGTCCCAATAAACATGGGAATTCAGTGACGAATTCGATATCGTCTTTTCAAATAATTCTTTGATTTAGTATAGTGATACCTACTGAGAAAACTGTAATCCGTAAGATTTTCGTCTGCTGTTTACAATTTGTTTGTTTATGTTTTAACTGCATACGGTTGTACTTAGTAAAACAAGAAAATTACAGTTTACACATACAGTGAACTTATCCGTCTTCTCTGTTAATATTTCAAAGACATTATACAGACATCTTACAGTCTTTTTCATAAAATAAACTCTAGCAGACATAATAATATTATACCTTTTGAAATCAGGTATTACAATGCTAATTCATAACAAAGACGTCACTGAATTCCCATGTTTGTTGGGACACTATGTACTTGTGAACCATACATAATCTCAAGCCTGGATCGACTCAATCTGCGAAAAACAAAATTTTATTTAAACCTTATTTTAAACCTTCCACAAAAATATTTAGTAAAATAAATCTTATTCAAGCTATTTCCCTTCCTCTTTTTAAACGATTATTTCATTTCAGCATAGTGTCTCTCTGTCTCAAGCTCTCTAGCAAAAATCAATGAGAATTTTGCCAATTACTTCTGAAAACTATCTGCTACCAACAAGTGCTTTATAGTGCTAAAATGTCACGTGGATTTAACGGTTCTGTCAATATTTCATATTTCATATTTCGATCACAATTTGACCCCTTTTACATAATTTTATAGCCTTTAATGTAAAATACTTTTTTTTGTTGGCATAAACATTTTGAAAAAGTATAAAATAAACAAATCTGTAAGTCTTTAAAGATTGTTGATTTATAGACGAAAACATGTTTGATTTCAAATAAAAGAAACCGAATTCTTCTCTTAGGTGTTAGTTCAGGGTGATGTATACATGTAAAGGGCTACAGAAAGGCATAAATGAGTTAATTAGAGCGGTCAAATCAAAGTCCAAGGCGTTGCGACACTTCAAAGTCGACCCTATTTAAAAAAAATTTACAAGCAGGCCTAATCTTTGTGAATTAATTCCGCGGTATGCATAGCAGCCTATGTGTTCACTATATTTTTTACCCTCAAAAAATCATTTCTTTTTGAGACAAATGTTAGTTTTTAGATAAATGTGACATTAAGGAAATTATTAAATTCCATCTA
This sequence comes from Eurytemora carolleeae, assembly GCF_000591075.1. Taxonomy (NCBI): domain Eukaryota; kingdom Metazoa; phylum Arthropoda; class Copepoda; order Calanoida; family Temoridae; genus Eurytemora; species Eurytemora carolleeae. The sequence goes on from NW_019396217.1 coordinate 110,326, forward strand.
AAACAGAGCTGAGTAGCAACACATGCATGATTACGAGTAGACATATATCTGTAGAACAGAAAACATTCTCCATCTGATAAATGTGGAGTATGATGTCAGCCGGAAGATAAATGAAACAATCTGTAGGAGTGGTCTAATTAACTACAGTCAATATATATCAATTTTACACACAGGACTGTTTCTTCCATCTCTTGGTATATTTAACTTGTCTGTAGGTTATGTTGGTTTGTATCCGATATACGTATACGTTAAAACGTCTGAACCAATCGATGCCAATTTTGTTCTTTGACCTATAAGCATCACAAAGACGAAACTTCAGAGACGACTATACAAAATTATTTTATATATCGTTTTCTGCAGTTTATAGTCTTTAAATTTCTTTGCCAACTCATCTAACACTTCCTTTAACTATGTTCAAGACAAAACATAATTCGACCTTTAAATAGTTGGTGTAAAAGAGTTTAACGTCGTTATTAAAGTCTCATCTGTTATGGGTAACCCTAGCTATGTATGAACGGCTAATACAGTGGGAAAGTCATCCTCCTAAAAACCCGATTAGTAAAATATAACGCACCAAATACTTGATAAGTTTGTACACTGCGTTCACTTGCATACGAGGTTTTCGAGGATTTTTGATAGAGAAGACAACATTTTCATATTTTCCTGGAATATTCTAAGATCCAGCGCCTGCCGTGAAAACAAGTATTGAGAGAAATATTAATTTTAAAAACAAATAAAATATTTAATTATTATGAAATATCAACTATGTACGAATGCATAGAATTAAATTCGACTATTGTAGAATAAAATATATGAATGAGTCGTTTTTAATTTAATTTTCATTATTTACGGTTTGAGTGGAATAATGCCACTCCGTAAAGTAACTGAGTTTTAGTCACAAATTCTGATTTTCAAATCGCTATATCTTTGCAACCTGATGGTGTGATATTTCAAACTATCATAAGTTGGTCTAAAATAATTCATAGTTTGAAATATATACAGGGTGTCCCACGAAACATGACAGTATGCAGGACGACTTGAATGTCGTCTTGATTTTTGATATAATTTGCTGCGTTTATTTGTCAACCTAATTTTAGAAGTAAATTTCTAGAGATAATCACAAAATTTCCCTTGTCCTGCCATTTCCAAAATGTGGTCTGCCTTTTTTGTGCTTTCAATATTGCCCGAGATATGAAGAATTTCGTTCAGATTTCGACAATTTTGCTTTTATTTAACAAAATTGAAATCTGAACCAAACTCTTTATATCTCAGGTAATATTGAAAGCACAAAAAACGCAGACCACTTTTTGGAAATGCCAGGGCTAGGAGAATTATGTGATAATTGTTTCAAGAATCATACATGTTAAAGTAGATAGAAGACTAAATGTCACAAATAAATTCAAATACCAAAGACGACTTTCAAGTCGTCTTCCTATTGTCATGTTTCGTGGGACACCCTGTATCTAAGGTATCCGACATTGAAATGTATAGATATAGGGATAAGAAAATCAGAGTTTGTGACAAAAACTCAATTCTTTTGTATGGGTTCTATTCTACACTCATAGGTATGAGTCGTTTATAACCATTTTCTCCTTATAGACACAACAGATGGAAGTCAAATTAGTAACGATCAATATCGAATTAATTTCGACGTCAACCTATACCCCCTTTCATTTTTAGCGAACATTCCCTTTAAGCCTAAAATAATCCAGGTACAGGACACATTTAATTCTCTAGAAGGAGATGGTTAATTAGGTGTACCGTCCCATTTGGACCGTCTAGATCGTTTCTTTGTGCAAACTGCAAAAAGTTAGTCCGGTTTCCGTGATGAACCAATGAAAATGTAAAAAGGAGGGTGCAAAGCATTCATCTCCTAACTTCTTTAACTTTAAATATTTTCTGGCGGGTTCAGATAAATGATTCAAGAATCTGAGGTTCATGGCTTTCTTAAACAAGAAAGAAAGATTAACGATACAGTTTGGGAAGGTAGAAAAAATATATTGATGCGGTCAAAAGTAATTTTTTTGATGAATAAAATTATGTAAAAGTTAAGATAACCTAATATTTCTGCTATATTCTTTTTGTTTGAGTAATACCACTAATATACAATATGAGAAAGATCCAAGTATTGTTTATAAATATCTCTATTTATTTTTATATCTTCCAATACTAGGTATGTAAACCTCTAAACACGTCATAATATATTCAAAAATATTAATAATGTTTATTCACGGTCATGGTTGCCAGCTAAGAAAAGATCTACTTTATAACCTATACTGTATAGTAAAGGTTATTGACAAAGTAATAAAAGTAAAAGTACAAGAGCCGGGAACCTACTCAACAAAAGATGAGATCCGAAAAAAGTTTGGTTTTACTTCCCAAGTTCGTTGTTTGTTGTTGCTGTACGCTACATTCCTTCTGTTGTTTTAGCATTTACTTGATTTTCGTCTTGGTTCTCTCTTTTAACTAACAATGCCGTTATGGATTTTTAATAATGTGTACCAAACTTTGATTTTCCAATCCCGATATCTTTGCAACCCGATGTCACAGATCTTAGATATTTCGAACAACGAATCCTTTTATATCAATTAATCTAGGTTTAAATTATCCAAGGGTTACACCATCAGGTGGCAGAGAAATAGGATTGTAAAAATTTGAGTTTCTTCAAAAATGTGTTTATTAGGGTGGATCGATTTTTTCCCCTTTTCTCCTTTAGCGTCTAGGGTGTGTGCGGGATATATACGCCTACAAATTCTAAAAACTTCAAAAAAATATCAAAAATGTCCAAAACGTCATGAGTAAGACCAAAAAAAAAATCTTCAAAATGTACCAATAAGGGTATCAAGAGAACCGTCTAATCTTTTGATATATATCTATATATCTATTTATATATCTATCGATATATTCTGAAGAATGTTTTTTTTCCCACAAGTGATTTTTGTTCTATTATTTCCTTAAAATGGGTCTCAGCTCGCCATTAAAAACAATTTAATTATTTTTTTAACGAATTTCTTAGAATAGTTACAATTTTAAATTTATCCCCAAAAATTTGCCCATGAGTCATGTGATATGAAAATTATAAAAATCCAAAGCGACATGCTCGCCTTAAAATATAGGAACGAAAACGACAATTGCTACACTGTCTTCTGGTTACACCTGCACAGTAAAACAATAAAAACATTTTCTTGATTAAACGATCAAACGATTTTTGTTATTTTAATTTTTTTTTTTTAAATTTGGAGTTTGTCTGTTTATAAAAGAATTTGTATTAAAGATTGCTATAACGGTACGGGGGATGATACTGTGGATGATGGGAGAGATGATATTGTGGATGTTGGGAGGGATGATACTGTGGATGATGGGAGAGATGATACTGTGGATGGGAAACCCTGCTTCCAGTATGAAGAATATAAGAGTACAGACTCCGCCTTCGAAATTAATCAGGTATTGAAGAAGTGGATTTTCATATTTAAAAATCAATTTTAGCAGAGAAATCTCCATTAAGAAATCAATTTTAGCAGAGAAATCTCCATTTAAAAATCAATTTTAGCAGAGAAATCTCCATTTAAAAATCAATTTTAGCAGAGAAATCTTCATTTAAAAATCAATTTTAGCAGAGAAATCTCCATTTAAAAATCAATTTTAGCAGAGAAATCTGCATTTAAAAATCAATTTTAGCAGAGAAATCTCCATTTAAAAATCAATTTTAGCAGAGAAATCTCCACTTAAAAATCAATTTTAGCAGAGAAATCTGCATTTAAAAATCAATTTTAGCAGAGAAATCTCCATTTAAAAATCAATTTTAGCAGAGAAATCTCCATTTAAAAATCAATTTTAGCAGAGAAATCTCCATTTAAAAATCAATTTTAGCAGAGAAATCTCCATTTAAAAATCAATTTAAGCAGAGATATCTCCATTTAAAAATCAACTTTAGACAGTTATAAAAACAATGAGGGATTGAATTTATCTGAAAACTGTTCTTAACAAATATATATTTTGTATTCTTCTTCTGTGTTCTTCTTAACTCTACAATTTACAAAAGACTAAAGTATAACACATAATATTTTTAAATAGCATTCATTTTACAGTGTCAAATAATCTTTCTTGTAAACTGAAACATCACTATGGATTATATAAGATATAAACTGTTAACAGAAACATTTATCTATTTTAAATAATCTTTCTTGTTAACTGAAACCTCACTATGGATTATGAAGATATAAACTGTTAACAGAAACATTTATCTATGTCAAATAATCTTTCTTGTAAACTGAAACCTCACTATGGATTATGGAAGATATAAACTGTTAACAGAAACATTTATCTATGTCAAATAATCTTTCTTGTAAACAGAAACATCACTATGGATTATGGAAGATATAAACTGTTAACAGAAACATTTACCTATTTTAAATAATCTTTCTTGTAAACTGAAACCTCACTATGGATTATGGAAGATGTAAACTGTTCACAGAAACATTTATCTATTTTAAATAATCTTTCTTGTAAACTGAAACCTCACTATGGATTATGGAAGATATAAACTGTTAACAGAAACATTTATCTATTTTGTTAACTAGAATATCCATGTGGTGTGTATTATACATAATGCTAATACAGCACATTTATCTATCTAGTTAACCATCTATTCCTTAGTATTATTATTTTCGGGGGAGATTTGTAATTGGAATAAATCTGATCTCTATATACGGGGAGTTTTCATCTAGATCCATCAAACATTTGACTGATGCACATATTCAGGACTCCCAATCTGTCAACCAACAACATGATCAGTTAGACGGGGAACCCTGTACTAGTCCAGGTCAACATTCTTTTGGAAATTTACTGTTTTGTTTAGTTAGTTTTGATGTTTATTAGATAACTGATATCATAATTATTATTGTATTGTTAATTGATGTTAATCTTGACATACATTTTATAACATTACTTTTCAGTTTACTACATACACAAACATTACACAGTCTTCAAAATACACTTAACCCGTTGATATCCTATACATGCATAACTTTATACTATAAGTAATATTAATTCATGTTCCCCATTCTACAATTAAAACAAACACACACTAACAAATTATTGCACTACAAGGTGAATGACAGAATGGTATAACAGCTTGTCATGGTTTGGACATAAGAATTACCAAATTCCTTGAATAAAATTCTAGGGGGGGGGGTTTGCAATAGTAACCTATGTTTGTCTGTCTGTTTGTTCAGATGTCCGATCTGAACTTGAACTCCTTGAGCAATTTACCTAATATTTTATTAAAATAATCGTGATCGTAACTTGGTTAAAAACTCAAAGTTGAGTTGGTAGACTTTTTCAGGGAAAATTTAGTTTACAGGCAGAGCTGGGTTTCCAAGCTAGTATTACATGAAGCTACAAAGTATGTACGTATGTTACAAAATACTTTAACGAGTAATAGTTAGTAAAGGGTGGCTTGACATTGTAAGAGAGAGGTTTTTAATCATCTGTTCTGAATATTCGAGTAAGAATTAGTTAAGACGTCTGAAGAGGTTGTAACTTTAAAAAATATTTCTCAGCACAAGGAAATAATACTTAAAACACCAAACTTGATAATCAAATATAAATTTCAATCTTCTTTTTTCAATAGTTTGCACTGATGTTTAGTTGAAGTTAATAAACTTTTTATTATCTCTAAATACAATGTTGACTCAAAAGTTTATCATTTTATTTGGCAATATATTTTCTTTTATAAACTTTATGATTTTCATTAGGCCTTCTTTGGTGACTGTTCTTTGAAACATTATTTTTAGCCCGACAAAGCCAGGACATTCTTAGATCAAGTCAGTTTTTTCGTAACTATGGAATAATGGAGAGAAACAGCTTAGATTTAATCTTTATTTGTATTAGATCATATCATGAACATTGACTTCACGTTTTATAAAACACCCTGCATCAAGCAGTTTCTTTAACTTTATTTCTCACCCTGCATCTGCAAGTTTATATAAATATTTCCAACCTGCATCTCCGAGTTTATAGAGATATTCCCACGTTTCATCTGCAAATTTATTAAAAATATTCCCACCCTGCATCTGCGAGTTTATGAAAAATATTCCCACCCTGCATCTGCAAGTTTATATAAATATTCTCACCTTGCATCTGCAAGTTTATATGAAATATTCCCACCTTGCATCTGCAAGTTTATATAAATGTTCTTACCCTGCATCTGCAAGTTTATGAAAAATATTCCCACCTTGCATCTGCAAGTTTATATGAAATATTCCCACCTTGCATCTGCAAGTTTATATAAATATTCCCTCCCTGCATCTGCAAGTTTATATGAAATATTCCCACCCTGCATCTGCAAGTTTATGCAAAATATTCTCACCTTGCATCTGCAAGTTTATAATATTCTCACCTTGCATCTGCAAGTTTATATGAAATATTCCCACCTTGCATCTGCAAGTTTATATAAATGTTCTCACCCTGCATCTGCAAGTTTATGAAAAATATTCCCTCTCTGCATCTGCAAGTTTATATAAATATTCTCACCCTGCATCTGTAAGTTTATGCAAAATATTCTCAACCTGCATCAGCGAGTTTATATAAATATTCTCACCCTGCATCTGAAAGTTTATGCAAAATATTCTCACCCTGCATCTGCAAGTTTATATGAAATATTCCCACCCTGCATCTGCAAGTTTAAATGAAATATTCCCACCTTGCATCTGCAAGTTTATATGAAATATTCCCACCCTGCATCTGCAAGTTTAAATGAAATATTCCCTCCTTGCTTCTGCAAGTTAAATGAAATATTCCCACCTTGCATCTGCAAGTTTATATAAAATATTCCCACCTTGCATCTGCAAGTTTATGAAAAATATTCTCACCCTGCATCTGCAAGTTTATATAAAATATTCACTCCCTGCATCTGCAAGTTTATATAAATATTCTCACCCTGCATCTGCAAGTTTATATTAAATATTTCCTCCCTGCATCTGCAAGTTTAAATGAAATATTCCCACCTTGCATCTGCGAGTTTATATGAAATATTCCCACCTTGCATCTGCGAGTTTATGAAAAATATTCCCACCCTGCATCTGCGACATTATGAAAAATATTCCCACCTTGCATCTGCAAGTTTAAATGAAATATTCCCACCCTGCATCTGCAAGTTTATATGAAATATTCTAACCCTGCATCTGCAAGTTTAAATGAAATATTCCCACCCTGCATCTGCAAGTTTAAATGAAATATTCCCACCCTGCATCTGCAAGTTTAAATGAAATATTCCCACCTTGCATCTGCAAGTTTATATGAAATATTGCCACCTTGCATCTGCAAGTTTATATAAATATTCCCACCCTGCATCTGCAAGTTTATATAAATATTCCCACCTTGAATCTGCTAGTTTATATAAAATATTCTCACCCTGCATCTGCAAGTTTATATGAAACATTCCCACCTTGCATCTGCAAGTTTAAATGAAATATTCTCACCTTGCATCTGCTATTTTATATGAAATATTCTCACCCTGCATCTGCGAGTTTATTTTCATATTTCTGATTCTATCAAATATTAAACTGAATTCAACTATTCTTCTTCCTTTAAATGTCAAGCTGTTCACTGTGCTCCGGTGAAGACATTCAACCCAAAAATTCCAAAGTATCAATGTTATGGATCTAATGTAAGAATTTCTTCTTCAAGATATATTTCGGATTTCTCTGAAATAAATAGGAGTTAATAACAAAGATTAAAAAGTTCGGTTCATGTTCAGCAAACTGTGGTTTCCGATCACAAATTGACCTATATCTAATAGAATTTTTTTGCTTTTGACTGCGGGTGCGTTTTAAATAAAAAGTATAAAAGTATTTATAGAAAGCTTTTTAAGTTTAAAGATTGTTAAATTTAAGACCAAAACGCTACAAAATTCAAATTAAGGAAACTGAACGCTTCTAGCCCTGGTTAGTCCAGGGTGAAATACCCTTTATTACATCTCTAAAATGGTGAATAGTTGGAGGAGTAAATGTATCTAAAATGGTGAATAGTTGGAGGAGTAAATGTATCTAAAATGGTGAATAGTTGAAGGAATAAATGTATCTAAAATGGTGAATAGTTGAAGGAGTAAAATTATCAGGAGTAAATGTATCTAAAATGGTGAATAGTTGAAGGAATAAATGTATCTAAAATGGTGAATAGTTGAAGGAGTAAAATTATCTAAAATGGTGAATTTAATAGTTGGAGGAGTAAATGTATCTAAAATGGTGAATAGTTGGAGGAGTAAATGTATCTAAAATGGTGAATAGTTTGAGGAGTAAATGTATCTTAAATGGTGAAAAGTTGGAGGAGTAAATGTATCTAAAATAGTGAATAGTTGAAGGAGTAAATTTATCTAAAATGGTGAATAGTTGAAGGAGTAAATGTATCTAAAATGGTGAATAGTTGGAGGAGTAAATGTATCTAAAATGGTGAATAGTTGAAGGAGTAAATGTATCTAAAATGGTAAATAGTTGGAGGAGTAAATGTATCTAAAATGGTGAATAGTTGGAGGAGTAAATGTATCTAAAATGGTGAATAGTTGGAGGAGTAAATGTATCTAAATTGGTGAATGTAGGTGAGAACTGGGCTGATTTTATCCCAATGTGTCGGGACCGAGAGAGCTTCTCGTCTATAGGTATAAAATAAACCTATTGCAGTTTTCAGTTAAAAACTAGAATATATATCTATCAAAATCCTAAACAGTTTGATATTTAGTTATTGTACATGAACATAGGGTTTAGTGCCTTTTTAGTATAAAGTTGTACATAAATTAACACACTTTTGCATGCAACCTTTGTGTGTGTATATATATATATATATATATATATATAGATAATATATATATAAATAGATGTATGTTATAAATTAAAATTATATGAATTACTTTCCCCGAAGTCTAAATTGATAATACCTCTATCTAAACTATCTGACTGTTTCATATTTTGGTTAAAACTCGATCAAACAGAATTTATAGTTTTACAAATCTGAGGTAGAAGACATCAGGAGCCAATTTTAATTTATAGAAAGTTGAACTACATAGACTTTTTTACCACTTCTGTTGAACTTGATTAATGGGTTAAACACATCATGTATGCAGGATTTCACTCATTTTTTAGGTTGAACAGTGCATGTAGCAACTTTATGCATTTTGGTCTGACATTTATTTTTATCAAAAGCATCTTGCTTCCTTGTAAAAATACTTTGCATGTATTTTCTTTTAACATTTTCTTTTACGCCTAATTTCAAGTAACCTTTCATGTAAATAAGCTCAAGGCAGATTCACAACAGTATTTTTTAAACCTTTGACTGATTAAAAAAAATCAGAGACCTCTGTATTTACCTATAAAAATTTGATTGGAAACCGTTTTATCCGCGAAAACAAATTTTTATTGTAAAATTTATTATTTGCAATTTTTTTCGTGTGTTAAACCTACTGATTATCATCGTTTTAAACTTTTAAGGGGCTCCATAAAATCTGAATTGTGAATCGTATTTCAAAATTGCATACTGGACAAGTTTTATTTTTTTTAATTGTGCAAAAGTTTTACTCTCAAAATACGTTGTTTTACGTTTTGAAAATCGTTTTGGATAATATCTTTGATCAGAGGGGAAAAATCGAATAATGTAATAAATGCAAACTTATCGAGAATACAATTTTTAATGTAAGTAATAACTCATATATTTGTGAAGCACTTTTAACATCAAAACATGAAATGTGTCAAACAATTCCCTTCAGTAGTTAAACCTATTTCGACATATATAAAAGCTTTTATATTATGTTAGTTGTAATGCAGAATTGCATAATCTATATGTATAAAGTTTTAATCTCTGTTTGTCTATCTGTCTGTCTATTTGTTAGTCCGTTCTATAACTCAGGAACCCCCGAACCGATTTGCCTAAATTTTGATTTGTGAATTGGGAGACCAACGGGAATGTTCTTAGCTTGGTTTAAAGATTCTAAGTTAAGTGGGTCGACTATAATACCAATAATTTAGTTTCCCGCGGTAAAATCGTTCAAGTGCGGGTAAACGGCGGAAGAAACGTTTTTGTAACCTAAGCAGCGCTGGGTTCCCAATATAATAAATAAATTGAAAAAAGAAAATTATTTTTACATTTAGTTTTTAGCATTTTCACTCGATTTTAGATAAATACGTTGTTTTCCATTATCCTATATCTGTCAAAGGTTTAAAGGGTACCACTGCGAATTTGCCGTGGCCTTCTTTGCATGTAATAGGTCACATGAAATTACGCTTAGAGTCCCTTTAAATTTGAAAAAAAATTTAAAGTTAATGTTTTGTGAAGATGTATATTGTATAGATCAAGGAATGTTCGCTTAACCCACTAAACCAACTATAAAGATTACCCGGGCTATGATGCAAAATATCAAAGATCGAATAAATTACCATTATGTGGATTCCATCATAGAAAGGATATTATCCTAACCCTCCCTCATTCTCAATAAATAACCTCAGGGCACTGTTAGTCCTCAACAAGAAATTGGAATTTTTCATCGGTTTATGTAAAATGGGTAAAAAGTACAAGACCACATACTTGGAAATGTCTGGAGCTCTCTCTCTCATTTTACCTACGTAGTAAATCTACGTTGGTAGGCAATTATATCAATATAATGAAAACAACTTATTAAAGTTTGATTGTTAACAAGCTTTTTTCAAATTTCAAGTAACTAAGGAAAAGCTTTTTTAATTAACGCTTCTCTTTGTTTCCATGTTTTTGTGTATCCATGTTGTTTAAAAGCTTGATATAAATCATAATTGAAATCGAAAGTCGTCTTCATTATATTGATAAAATCACCTACCACCGTATGAAAGCAAACTAAAATTAAATAGATGGTTTAATATAAAAGGAAGAAAATAAGTTAAAAATTTTCAATGTTAATAATAAACATAGTTAATAGTTATAGATAGAAAAAAAAAGATTTAGATTAGATCAAATTAATGAGTATAGTAATATTTGATTTTTAAATTAATATTTTTAAAAGATTTAAGAGATATTGATAGACAGAAATATTTGTTTTTATTTCAACTTTGGTTGATTTTTTAATTTTCACCTTTCATACATTTGATACTTCAAAAAAAGGGAATAACTTAATATGTGCTCTTTATATAAAAGTTTCTAAAAATAGATGTAGATAGTAGATACATATATATTTTGAAATGTGAGAAACTTTATGCAAACAGTTCTGATAAATCAACTTTTAGGTATTAACAACATGTCAGGGTTACGTTGCTGCAGGCACAGTTTAGATGTTTCAAATCCTCATAGTATGGCAGGTAGAGAATACTTTAAAGGGATTGTACACTCAACTTCATAACAGGCCATGTCTGATTCACAACGGTACCCTTTAAACCTTTGTCTTAGCTACAACAATTAAGTTTCTCTCTTTTTCTACCTTAAAATAGATTTTTTCCAATTGCGGTTCTCTTTACAAGTACCATAGGGAGAGATATGTTTCACTCATGTTATTAAGATACAAGTAAAAAGTGTACCTTTGTGAAACTATTTAATTGAGAGATCATGTAATCTAACCCTTCATTCTTATAGTAGGAGCCATTAAACTGTTAAAAAGGAAGACGACATTTCAGCAATCTTATGTGATTTCGATGTTTTTTTAAACAAATAGTTTTACCAAAAGCTTAAAAATCTACTTATCATATGGGTCTGTGTACACTACACGATTATTGTATGTTATGTTCATTGAACTGTTTAAAATCATATCTTTAGTCATTTTCCTATTCCACCGTTTTATGGGTCAGAATGGAATCCTTAAGCCCTACAATTTAATGATATCCTTCAATCATACAATATAATGGAATCCTTTCATCCTACAATATAAGGGAATCCTTTAATCCTACAATATAAAGGTATCCTTTAATCCTACAATATAATGGAATTCTGTAATCCTACAATATAAGGGAATCCTTTAATCCCACAATATAATGGAATTCTTTAATCCTACAATATAAGGGAATCCTTTAATCCTACAATATAATGGAATTCTTTAATCCTACAATATAATGGAATTTTTCAGTCCTACATTATAATGGAATTCTTTAATCCTACAATATAAGGGAATTCTTCAGTCCTACAATATAATGGTATCATTTTATCTTGCTTCATCATGGATTTATTATTTCATTGATTTCATACATTTGATGGATATATTCTTTCATGGATTTTATATAATATGGATACATTCTATTAAACATAGTGACATGATTTAACTAAACATGATCATATTAACAAAAAGAATAATCAAATTTAATTTTTTACAGCTGCTCTACTTTCTAAGGTAAAAATTGCATTACTATTTTATTTTTATTTTTTCTTCAATAATTTCAAAACATATTATTCGGGTTTTTTGTATCAATATAGTTTGTTGGAAAATCATTATTTTGAATAATATTTTTATCAAAAAACAAAGTAAAGAACAATCATATTTATTCGGTGGTAGGCGATTATATCAATATAATAATAACGAATTTATAATTGTCAATAAGCTTTTTTCGAATAACTAGTTTGCAAGGAGATATACAGAAAGTTTTTATATTGACAGCTTTTCTTTTTTTCCATTTGTTTATATCCATGCTATATAAAAGCTTGATATAAATAAAAATTTAAAATCGAAAGTTGTCTTCATTTTATTGATATAATCGCCTACCACTGCGACGTAAGATTCCAAATTTGTTGATGAAGGGTTTTATTATACCGACTTTCTAATATGATTCCAAATATTCATTCTAATTCTGCCAAACATTGTCACAAAGCATAATTTTACTTCTTACTAGGTATGGCCTTCCTGGACGAACTAGAGATTAATGATTTTTTTGTAACGACCCCGTCACCCCCCCCCCCTTCCGAGAAATCCAGACATTTTTAAAAACTAAGGTCTTAACTTTTGAGTTCCCCAAGCTTACAATCTTACCACACAAAATTTAGATTATGCTATCAGGGTTACACACAAAGGATAAGACTGTTAAAACGACCAGAGCTGAGAACTTTAGAATGGATAACCTTTAATCCCGACTGCTTAATCCACCGTGGAAACTTTAAATTTTAGTCCTTAATCCATTACTTTTCTCTCTCTTTGGATATCCATACATTGTTTTCTCCAATGAGAGTAAAGGAATATAGCTCTTAAATTGTATTGACCAATGGCAGCCTTGAAAATAAGTTCTATCCAATGAGAGACCTCCGCAATTTCTAACAAATAATTGTCGGCCATTTTGTAAATTATTCGGTGAAGAAAAATATGCTATGATACGTTTGAGATTTTTTTAAAACTATTTTTATCTAATTAATAAATAAATGTGTGAGAAATTAAGTGAGGGCCCTTCCCGTGAAGAAAACGGACAAAGTGTTCCTAGAATCAAATTTGTTAATCTAAATAATTAATCTCGAGACTAACATAATCTCGAGATTATGTTAGTCTCGAGATTAGCAAAAAGAGAGGATTAAGCATTAATCCTGATATCCACCATTTTAAAGTTCCCAGCTCTGAAACACTAAAAAAAAAGACGATTTCAAGATTAACTTAAGTTTCCTGGCTTGAATATGGTCTTCAAATGCCTTATTTATTGATTGATTTATTGATTTGGCAAAGAAAGAAACAAGTTTACACTTGTATCATGAATATAAGGAAACAGACATTAATTCCGTACAGTCGTCTCTGAAGTATCATCCTTTGTGGGTAACACTGTATTTTCATTATCGTAATGCTGTTTTTATGTATCATGCAAATTTTGAGTCCGTTGCGCTTATTTTTGCGTTCCCAATATTAAAATATCTTTAACTGAGTTGGGTTATTTTTTAACCCCCACCCCCCCTCCTTGACTTTCTTTTCCAAGGAATTGATAGTTAGGTATTTTTGCATATTTAGTGATGCCCCATTTAGGATAGGATTTTATAATCCAATTTAGACCTTATTACAAGAAATAGAAACTTCATGGCCAACCTTTATCTAGTCTAATAAAATACTCTCCATAAATCCAAGTATTATATTCTCATAAGATTGGTAAAAAGGAAGTAATATAGGAAATAAGAAGGTATATTAAAGTATTGCAGATACGGTTCTATTATCCTATACAAATATACTCATATAGTCTTAGTACATTAATTAGCTTAAGTAGGTTTATTTTCTTTCTCAATGAAATTTTCATATTTATGTACAATGTACATACTGTGCACTGTTCAGGCAATGTACATGTTTTTTCTTGCGGGTTGAAGCTATAGCCACTCAGGTTGATTAGGATGTGTTTCATATCCTCGTAACCAGGAATTATTTTCTAAGATAAATTACCAAATGAGTTTCTTTACCTAGAGAGAGAGAGAGTGAAAGAACTTTTCACTTATCTTGTTGTTATCTGTTTTTTTAGGGGGGAATTTCTAAAATGTTTATTTTAATTTATAAAATATGATTAATGATTATTTGATTAATACACTGATCAGTTTAAAATAGTTTTGCAAGCAAAACGTAACCTTGAATCAAAACAAATGAGACGTAAATAAAAGATAAAATACCAAATCGAATCATCGTTCGAACATTAATATGTTTATCGAAACATTCTGTTTTGAAATGAATAGTATAGTAAACACTACAAAAACCCCGTATTCATTAAACTGCACATTATGTGACATGAATTTCGAGTATAAAATAGTATATACAAGGGAACAAAATAATTTTAGTTCTCGGTTGGGGGGGGGGGGATGCACAAATGTTAAAAAGTAAAAAAACAGATTTGAAATTTTTAATATTTTAATGAAAAATAAAAAATAGTTAAGCTAAAACATTAGAATCGGACCAGCAAATCTACTAAAATTACATTTTCTAAATTTTTTTTTTATGATAGACATCATGCTTTTTCGACTTCTATGGTATACTTTTAGAACTGAAACTAAAAATTAAAAAAGATTTTTAAAAATGGTTTACCTAGTTTTGTTTTAATCCTGCACTTTTAAGTATTTATCTATTAATCTAAAATTCATTTACCAGGAATTCCATTTGTGAAGTAGAAATACATAATTAAAAAGCAATCATTATAAAAATGATTAGTATTACATTACAACCACAATGAGATATGTACTCTATTGAATAATAGCTTTAGTTGAAATGAATCCAGAATGATGCGTAACAATAAAAGAAGATTAAGAGAACATCTATCAGATTTGAGATATATATGGATATATACAGAAACATAAATATAGACCACTAATGATCTCCGAAACATATAAAAATAAAAGTTTTGTTATGCACTCCGGGAACTTGTGTCAGTAAAAAACCAAGCCCTTCATGGCAGCGCAAAATCAAATCTGCAAATTGAATAATATTTGCAGAAATGGGAAAAGAACGCTGATATCTGTGATTTCTGATATATTTCCATACACTTGGGAATAAAGTTTTATAAATCAACATTTTATTTGCACAAATTTTCCTGAAATCAAGGCATAATGGAAACAAAATTTTATTCTTCCTGGCATGTGATCTCTTTGGAATAAAAAATTGTATTTAAAACGCGTAAGATTTCAATCCAAGATAAAATCTGAAAACTAACAACAAATCTGAAAAATGAAAAATGTCGGCCATGTTTTGTTCCTCTTGTGTATTAAAGAAAAACTGTGAATTGCTTTTTAAATTGTTTATAAATTTACTATAGAAACTAATGATTTTCATACCTACTAAAATAAAGGATTAATGAGTATCTATTATCTATGTTAACAAAACTGCGTTAAGTCTTTGACAATGAAAAAATAGAAATTAAAAGTGCAGACAGCCAATCTATTTTTTTAATGTATTAATTTAACTTTTGATGTTTTATTATCTAATTTATAAAAAAATAGAAGAATGATTTTTTTAATTCTGCGTATCAGTTTCCGTGCTGAGCACAAATAAAAAGTTGTCTAGCCTCTAATTGTGTTACAAAGTGCAGACTATACTTTAATATAATTTAACTTTAAAGAGGCTGTTGGCATAATTTCAAGTGCAGCCAGTACTTACTTTAAAGGGGCTGTTGGCATAATTTCAAGTGCAGACAGTACTTTAATATAATTTAACTTTAAAACGGCTGTTGGCATAATTTCAAGTGCAGCCAGTACTTACTTTAAAGGGGCTGTTGGCATAATTTCAAGTGCAGCCAGTACTTACTTTAAAGGGGCTGTTGGCATAATTTCAAGTGCAGCCAGTACTTACTTTAAAGGGGCTGTTGGCATAATTTCAAGTGCAGCCAGTACTTACTTTAAAGGAACTGTTGGCATTATTTCAAGGAACTGTTGGTGTAATTTCAAGTGCAGAATATTGTGTATACTCGAGGATATTGTGTATACTCGAGAATATTGTGTATACTTAAGAATATTGTGTAAACTCGAGGATATTATGATTACTCGAGGATATTGTTTACACTCGAGAATATTGTGTATACTCAAGGTTATTGTATATACTTTAGAATATTGTGTATACTCGAGAATATTGTGTATACTCGAGAATATTGTGTATACTCGAGGATATTGTGTATACTGGAGGATATTGTGTATACTCAAGAATATTGTGTATACTCGAGAATATTGTGTATACTCGAGGATATTGTGTATACTCGAGGATATTGTGTATACTCGAGGATATTGTGTATACTCGAGGATATTGTGTACATTCGAGGATATTGTGTATACTCGAGAATATTGTGTTTACTCGAGGATATTGTGTATACTCGAGAATATTGTGTAGACTCGAGGATATTGTGTAGACTCGAGGATATTGTGTAGACTCGAGGATATTGTGTATACTCGAGGATATTGTTTATACACTAGGATATTGTGTATACTCGAGAATATTGTGTATAGTGTATACTCGAGGATATTGTGTATAGCTGAGAATATTGTGTATAGTGTATACTCAAGAATATTGTGTATACTCGAGGATATTGTGTATACTCGAGAATATTGTGTAGACTCGAGGATATTGTGTATACTCGAGGATATTGTGTATACACGAGGATATTGTGTATACTCGAGAATATTGTGTATAGTGAATACTCAAGAATATTGTGTATACTCGAGGATATTGTATATACTCGAGAATATTGTGTATAGTCTATACTCAAGGAAATTGTGTATACTCGAGGATATTGTGTATACTCGAGAATATTGTGTATTGTGTATACTCGAGGATATTGTGTATACTCGAGGAGAGTAAAAGAAGAAATCTTTTGATAAATCTATTTCTCACTTTGTGAAATATCCAACGAACTTTAAAGTTTTTCTTTGATCTAACATTCAGAGAAGAGTAGGCTCAGATTTACTGTTTTCGAAAACAAGAATTAGATCAACTGCATTAAGAGATATTACGTTATTTTTGAAGAAAAAAAAAATGTTGAAACCACGTTGAAATCTCTGTAAGAAAGTATCTTAGCTTTCTGAATCGGCCGTACTTTAATTATGTTATGTCTTTGCAATTGCACACATTCTCTATTGGAGGATTTACCAGAATATTGTGTAAATCTTCTCTTTAGAAGATTTAGAAAATTAAAATTCCTGAAAATGGAATGATATGATTTTTTTTAAAAAATCATCCATAGAGAATTAAAAGTTGAAAATTAAGAAAAAGCTAAGAAAGTAATTTAGTTTTTGCCAAAAACTTAAAATTTCTAATCCTTATAAACCTTTGGATATTTGAGTTGACAAAATTATTAGTTTGAAATATCAAAGCTGAACAACATCGCGTTGCAGAGATATAGGAACATCCAAATATAAAATTTGTGGCAAAAGCTCAATTCCTTTAGAAAAATAATCAGCAAATTATGTGGGAAAAAATAACTTAAATTGTATAAAAATGATAAACGTTATTTTTTTATGTAGAGATGTAGAGAAGACTCAGTTGTTTCCCCTGGTCTTCAACCCCCCTCACCCTTCCTTATCATCGCAAACAAGATCCTCAAGGGACCCGTAGTACTCAACGTCGGGGGCAAAAAGTAGGTCCATGGTTACTGTCAGGCAGTGTCAAATGTATTCAAGATTCCAACACTCCACTAAACCCCACTATTTCTTCGGTCCGTGTACAGAAAATCATTGCAGTACATACTGAATATTGAGGGTTGCCCTATTGGTACAATTACTGGAGTGGAACCCATATAACTGTGGTAAAGAAAGACGACTGTTAAACTAAAGTCATGATTTAAAATAACACAATGAATATGAAAATATTTTTTTTATAACAAAATCAAAAACATTTTAAAAAGGGTAAATGTCGTCTTCCTAGTCAACCATTTTATGGGCCTCACTGTATGAAACACTCCTTGACGAATTTAATAACTTTTTATTATTATTTAAATATTTACATTATTGAAAATAAGATGTGTTGGCAAAAATGTTCTTCAATATTGTTATAAGAATTTTAAGTTTTTAAATAGTTCAATGAACTATTTGTTTATTAATTTAATGTGTTCCACTGTATAAAACTCCCCTGTATAAAACTCTCCAGTCAGAAAGATTTACATGTTAAGAAGTGCTTTAAGATCGTTTAATAAGAAATAGTCGGTTTCTTTTTCTGGGTTGGATTCGAAGATTAATTCACAGTTTAAAAAGTTTATAATTAACATTATCATTTTATTATTATTGTTATTATTATTACCATATCCATTATTATTATTAAGCTGAATTTTTATTATTTTTTATTTTAGGATTGCAGGAGCTATGTGATGCTTACTCTCTAGATAAACGAGAATATTACTTTGACAGGAATTCTAATTTATTGTTATTTTAGAAATAAAATCTTTTTTAGATATTCTTTTTACTTTAAAATGTGTGGTTGCGTTGTTCTTGATTTTCTATCTGAATGGTTCTTGTTGCTCTTTTGTAACATCTGAAAATTTATAAAATTCATTTTGTTGTATTTTTGAAGTGAACAATGTTTTTCTTTTCCTGCCATTTAATCCAGGTTTTCTTCAGCTTGATTTTGATCTTTTTGTCCTGGTTCACTCTCTTTCTTTTTTGTAAATGCACATTTTTTAGTTTATGTCACCTTTCTTGTTCTTGTTCTTGTATTTGTTCTTGATTTTGTTCTTGTTCTTGTTCTATCTTGACAAATAAATAAAATGGTTAGATCTCCTCGTAATTTTGATGCTATCCTTGGTCTCTACAGGACTGGTAAACTTCATCTCTCCCAAGGGGTGAGTCTACTGAGTTTTAGTTCTAAGTACTGAGTACTAGTTCTAAGTACTGAGCACTAGTTCTAAGTACTGAGTACTAGTTCTAAGTACTGAGTACTAGTTTTAAGTACTGAGTACTAGTTCTAAGTACTGAGTACTACTTCTAAGTACTGAGTACTAGTACTGAGTACTTATGTAGTACTAGTACTAATTACGGAGAGCTAGTTCTAAGTACTGAGTACTAGTTCTAAGTACTGAGTACTAGTTCTAATTACTTAATTACTGAGTACAAGTTTTAAGTACTGAGTACTTGCTACTGAGTACTAGTTCTAAGTACTGAGTACTAGTTCTCAGTATTGAGTACTAGTTCTAAGTACTGAGTACTAGTTCTAAGTACTAAGTACTAGTTCTAAGTACTGATTACAAGTTCTAAGTACTGAGTACAAGTTCTAAGTACTAAGTACTAGTTCAAAGTACTGAGTACTAGTTCTAAGTACTGAGTACTAGTTCTAAGTACTAAGTACTAGTTCTAAGTACTGATTACAAGTTCTAAGTACTGAGTACAAGTTCTAAGTACTAAGTACTAGTTCAAAGTACTGAGTACAAGTTCTAAGTACTGAGTACAAGTTCTAAGTACAGCGTACTATAAGTTCTAAGTACTGAGTACTTGTTCTAAGTACTGAGTACTAGTTCTAAGTACTGCGTACTAGTTCTAAGTACTGAGTACTAGTTCTAAGTACTGAGTACAACTACTTCTAAGTACTGAGTACAAGTTCTAAGTACTGCGTACTAGTTCTAAGTACTGCGTACTAGTTCTAAGTACTGAGTACTAGTTCTAAGTACTGAGTACAAGTTCTAAGTACTTAGTACAAGTTCTAAGTACTAAGTACTAGTTCTAAGTACTGATTACTAGTTCTAAGTACTGAGTACTAGTTCTAAGTAATGAGTACTTGTTCTAAGTAATGAGTACTAGTTCTAAGTAATGAGTACTAGTTCTACGTACTAAGTACTTGTTCTAAGTACTGAGTACTAGTTCTAAGTACTTAGTACAAGTTCTAAGTACTGAGTACTAGTTCTAAGTACTGAGTACTAGTTCTAAGTACTGAGTACTAGTTCTAAGTACTTAATTACTGAGTACAAGTTTTAAGTACTGAGTACTTGCTACTGAGTACTAGTTCTAAGTACTGAGTACTAGTTCTCAGTATTGAGTACTAGTTCTAAGTACTGAGTACTAGTTCTAAGTACTAAGTACTAGTTCTAAGTACTGATTACAAGTTCTAAGTACTGAGTACAAGTTCTAAGTACTAAGTACTAGTTCTAAGTACTGAGTACTAGTTCTAAGTACTGATTACTGAGCACTAGACAACCAAGTACCAAGTACTATATACTAGACTTAGTACTGCTTACTTTTTTCTGAAAACTTTTGAAAACTGTTTAAAAATCAGAAAAACTTGTTGTTTAGGTTTGCGTGCAGGATTTCTGTGAAGAGCTTGAATACTGGGGGTTGACTGATCTTCATCTTGAACCCTGCTGTCAGCATACTTACTACAGAGCTCGCTGGTTACTACCACAGACAGGGCTGCCGGTCAGTTCCTTTACCAGGGAAATATATTTTCAAGAGTCTTCTCCTTTCTAGAAAAAAGAATAATTAATTTTTAAGGAGAAGAGGCAGGGATAATTCGAGCAAATATTTTAGGAGCTACGACATCTGCTTTACTATTCTAGATATGGACCATATGCTTTAAATGCCAATTTCTCTGTGGTTTTTTACGGATGATGGAAATTAAAAAAAGCAAATGGTAGAAAAATATTCTGTAATTTGATTACATACTTTTATGAATGTATCTGTGGAAAATGAATGACAATTTGAATTGATATATTAAAAGAACTGAGTACTTGTCACATACTCTAATTCTTTAATGCGTTTATCTTTGCAAACTTGATGCCGTAGACCTTTAAGATATTTCAATCCTGATGCCGTAGACCTTTAACTTTTAAGATATTTCAAACTATGAAATTTTTTAGATGAACTAGTCAAAGTTGTGAATATCTAAGGATTGCATCATTAGGTTGTAAAGATTTAGGAATAATAACATCTAGTTCCTGTACGCACTCTGTATAGGGTGATGACCAAGACGAGGAGTTTGGGAACGGATTATTTTCATCTTCACAGCGACGACTCTGGAATCTATTCGAGAATCCGCATCACTCGGGAGCTGCCAAAGTAAATAATTATATATTATGTATTATATAGATAGTTGCTGTTGTATCCTGCCTATTTGTTGTTGTATCCACCCTGTATTATATAGATAGTTGCTGTTGTATCCCGCCTTTTGTTGTTGCATCCACCTTGTATTATATAGATAGTTGCTGTTGTATCCTGCCTATTTGTTGCTGTATTCACCCTGTATTACATAGATAGTTGCTGTTGTATCCTGCCTATGTATTGTTGTATCCCCCCTGTATTATATAGATAGTTGCTGTTGTATCCTGCCTTTTTGTTGTTGTATCCACCCTGAACTATATAGATAGTTGCTGTTGTATCCTGCTTATTTGTTGTTGTATCCCCCCTGTACTATATAGATAGTTGCTGTTGTATCCTGCCTATTTGTTGTTGCATCCACCCTGTATTATATAGATAGTTGCTGTTGTATCCTGCCTATTTGTTGCTGTATTCACCCTGTATTAGATAGTTGCTGTTGTATCCTTCCTTTTTGTTGTTGTATCCCCCCTGCATTATATAGATAGTTGCTGTTGTATCCTTCCTATTCGTTGTTGTATTCCCCATGTATTAAATAGATAGTTGCTGTTGTATCCTTCCTATTCGTTGTTGTATCCCCCCTGTATTATATAGATAGTTGCTGTTGTATCCTATTGTTGTATCCCCCCTGTATTATATAGATAGTTGCTGTTGTATCCTGCCTTTTTGTTGTTGTATCCACCCTGAACTATATAGATAGTTGCTGTTTTATCCTGTGTTTTTGTTGTTTTATCCCCCCTGTATTATATTGATAGTTGCTGTTGTATCCTGCCTATTTATTGTTGTATTCCCCTTGAATTATATAGATATTTGCTGTTGTATCCTGTCTATTTGTTGTTGTATCCACTCTGTATTATATAGATAGTTGCTGTTGTATCCTGCCTATTTGTTGTTGTATCCACCCTCTGCCTTATATTCTCTACTCTACCTAAGTTTCAACAGAAAGATTCTAGAGGAGTTGTCCGTAAGCAATTCTTTTAACATCATGACTAAGCTTTTATAATCTTTATACAGAGAGAACCAGAAAACATTGAATTTTGTTTTCCGCTTCTTCTTTTTATTATTAAAGGTCGATAAGGATTTGTAATTTGGAACTGAGCTATTTCTAAAAAGTGCTCTAGACAATAAGATACAAAAGATTAAGAACACGAAGGAATTGGGTCTTTGCCACAGAACGAAAATTTCTAACTAAATGGTGAAATCCTTGGATATTTAAAAACTGATATTATTTGATCGAAATAGATTAATATTTTGAATTGTCTAAGGTCTACAACATAGGGTTCCGAAGACATAGAGATTAAAAAAAACAGCCCTTGTGACAAAGAGTCAATTGTTTTGCAAGAGACGTTTTTGATACTAGGCTTTCAGTGAGCTTCGCGCCCATTTTTCATTTCAGCTATGAACATGTTCTCATTATAACGTTGAAAAACAAAGGGAAAAAAATTTCCCGGATTTTATAAAAAAGATTTGCGGATTTTCAAGATTTAAAATTTGTTACAAAAATAAAAAAACTTTTAAGCACAAATTTCTAAAATTTTGATCATTCATAAACCTTCCCTGGGGTCACGTGAGATCCCACAACAAATTTGGGCCCGATCGGATCAGCCGTTTTGACGTTTATTGGAAACAAACAGACAGATAGACAAGCCAAATTTATATATAGAAGAATATATTTTCAAATTTGGATTCTTTCTTTAAAATTACAAATTTGAAAGTATAATGTTTTGAAAGATACTTTTATATCGTATTTTTCAGAGGAAGAATACTTTTTCGAGGTAGCGGAAGCCGTTTTTGTCGGTTGGTTCACATTTGAATATGTTGTCAGATTTATAGCTGCTCCGAAAAAAATCAAGTAAGTAAAATTATGTAACAAGAACTTATCCCATTTAAAGGGACTGTAGACGGAATTTAAAGGTTCACAGAGGTACCATTAAAACCGGTGTCAAAGTTCAATGATTGTGGATTCTCTATATTTAAGTGACTTGCGCATTTACGGTGCAGAGAATGAAGGAAATTGTGAGAATTTATTCATTTCTGTCACTACTTTATCTTCCTTATTGTTAGCCTGATGTAACAAGGCTAATAAAGGATATCAAGGTAAATTGTGGTGAAACGCTTTAAATTGAAATTGTCCTTGTATTACGTCAACACTACCTTTAAATGTTTGTTTTTTCGGGACAGAGAATGACTAAATTATTTTAACAATAAGAAAGTGATGAATTTTTATGCATAGTGTTAAACTGTAAACACATTTGACCTACTAGATACCTACTTTATGTTTAGGTTTATTAAAGCAGGGATAAATATAGTAGACCTACTAGATATATTAACCTACTATGTATTTAGGTTTATCAAAGGAGGGATGAATATAGTAGACCTACTAGGTATATTACCCTACTTTATGTTTAGGTTTATTAAAGAGACCTACTAGGTATATTACCCTACTTTATGTTTAGGTTTATCAAAGGATGGATGAATATAGTAGACCTACTAGGTATATTACCCTACTTTATGTTTAGGTTTATCAAAGGATGGATGAATATAGTAGACCTACTAGGTATATTACCCTGCTATATGTTTAGGTTTATTAAAGGAGGGATTAATATAGTAGACCTACTAGATATATTACCCTACTATATGTTTAGGTTTATTAAAGGATTGATGAATATAGTAGACCTACTAGATATATTACCCTACTTTATGTTTAGGTTTATTAAAGAATGGATGAATATAGTAGACCTACTAGGTATATTACCCTGCTATATGTTTAGGTTTATTAAAGGATGGATGAATGTAGTTGACCTACTAGGTATATTACCCTACTATATATTTAGGTTTATTAAAGGAGGGATGAATATAGTAGACCTACTAGATATATTAATATGTTTAGGTTTATTAAAGGAGGGATGAATATAGTAGACCTACTAGGTATATTACCCTACTTTATGTCTCTGTTTCTAAACCTTGTAACGACAACAAGCAATACTCAGAATAAATACCAGGTGCATTATTTAACTTTATTTCATGTTTATTCTAGAGTAGCCAGTATTTTAGCTCTGTACGCTTTTTATTCAATTCTTGTTTTGTAATTATATTTCATGAATTTCACTTTCACTTTAAAACAATATTATTCTTTGTTTTACAGCCGAAAATGTCAGATTTATTTTCTCTGACTTATAAATTCTATTTTTTTTCATGTCAAAGCATAAGTTATTCTCCTCTTGTGTTTATATTTAACGACATATTTAAAACTTTTCTAGAATCCTTGTAAAAGTTTAAATTAAAGGAAGAAATCTTGCCGCCATTTATTCGTTTCCGCAGCACATTTTTCCCCTCCATTTTTCACATTTTCATTGTATATTTTAAAGGGACTGTAAGTGTAATTTCAAGTAACCCTCCATGCAAAGATGCTAATGTCGGATTTACAAGGGTACCCTTGAAACCTTAATCTGATAAAAATGTGGAGATATCGTCGATTTTCTGACTCGAAAAGTGTTTAATTTTGATATGTTCTATATTGCTTCTTATAAAAAGAATCAAGTGGTTATTAGAATTCAAATCTGTTATCTTTTGGGCTGCCATCAAGCGGAACCGGATTCATTTCAGTGGAAATAAATTAACCCAAATATTATGTATAAAAAATGTCATTTAACATTTATTTTATATGTATATAATAAAGCTCTTCGATTATTTATATCTATTTGTATATATTTTGTATATATGTAGTAAACGCCCTTCTCTATAATAGTTTCTCGAACCCGTATCTAATCCAGGTATAACTCAGATTCTCCTGACTATCAATGTCAACACAGGGATATAATCCTGTGATCTATCAACACCAATACCACTGGGCGCGATCTTTAAATTGTATGTTTCATCGAGGACCAACTATGAATGTCAACAGTGACACAAGCTCTTAATCGATCAATGTCTCAACTAGGACACGATCCACATGGCTACAATCCCGTGAACTATCAACACCAATACCACTGGGCGCAATCTTTAATTTGTATGTTTCAACGAGGGCCAGCTATGAATATCAACAGTGACACAAGCTCTTAATCAATCAATGTCTCAACTAGGACACGATCCACACAGCTACAATCCCTTGAACTATCAACGCCAATACCACTGGGTGCGATCTTAAATTTATATGTTTTAACGAGGGCCAGCTATGAATGTCAACAGGGGCACAAGCTCTTAATCAATCAATGTCTCAACTAGCTACCAATATCAATCGGAAGCTCGAATCTGTTGATGCCAAATCAATGGGGACGATCCTCAACCTGTTTTATGAAAACAGGGAACGATAACTCTTTCACAGTGAACAATACGGAAACTCTATACCAACTGATTTATTTTAGGTTTATATGTCACAAGATAAAGTTGATAGACGTAATTACAATTCATACATCTCTATCTATATCACATGATTATATCATGTTACGTATTACAACACAGTTGAAATCCGCGCAATTAAGATGTAGGTCATTATATATATATCATATGAATAAGTTAATAATTTGAAACGCAGTTCGAATGAATAATGGTTTTTACGGAGATGTTTACAAACCTGGATAGTTAATAATGTACAACGTACTGCATGTTTACAGAATAGCATGTTACCCGATATTTATTACATATATGTTAGCTTTTGATGACCATAATGGCTGGACCAAATTGGCTGACATTTTTTAGGGTACTCATGGGTAACATTAACATAGGCTAAAAAATCTTTTTTTTCTTCAAAATTTGAAGTCTTTTTTTCAAGTGTTTTTTTATTCCACGGGCAACACCGTGCACTTCAGCTTGTGTATAATGTAAATCAAGGTATTCAGAATTCCTTGTTAAAAATCAGTGAGCCTTTTATTTACAACCCCATTTTTAGTTTTCATGGATCAAATGTAAATTTTTTGTTTTTAGGTTTTGGTTGTCCTTATAGTTTCAGATTTTTGTTAAATTTTATAATATCATTTGCGAAGGCGAAGCATTGTATTGTATCAACTGTGTTTATATTGCGAACTGTGTGGGGGGTTAAAGCATTAAGTCAGCAGGAGAAACCGTATTAAACCAGACATCAGACACTTTAAACAATCAGACTTAGACAATTCAAAACTGTACGAGGCTGCCAGAGTCCGAAATTTAAGAGAGTATTATTGAACGAAACTCCCAAGATTCTGCTTTGGGGTCTAAACATTTGTGTAGATTTTGATTTAAGAATTAGAAAAAATGGAGTATATAAAGTTAACCAAAAAAAAAGTTATATTTTGTTACAGGGTGCTTTGTGTCCACTTGCTTTGTACAATTTTTTTGCAATAGATTTTTTATTGAATGAAAAGATAACAGACGAGCCAGGCTATATAATGAGAAGATGCATGTTTACTCATAATGAATATGTTTGTAAAGACGACGTAAAACTCTTCAAATATGACGTCTTCTGCCTTGAGTGTGGTCTTTAAATGGCTTTTTTTATGATTTGGGAAAAAGTCCTAATCCTATCCTGTGATGGTAACCCCCCCCCCATATGTAGATGGTCTATAATTAATAATTTTAAC
This sequence comes from Eurytemora carolleeae, assembly GCF_000591075.1. Taxonomy (NCBI): domain Eukaryota; kingdom Metazoa; phylum Arthropoda; class Copepoda; order Calanoida; family Temoridae; genus Eurytemora; species Eurytemora carolleeae. Next base: position 137,316 of record NW_019396217.1, read on the forward strand.
ACATTTTAGGGAGAGAAAAGTTGTTTAAAAACTCATATTAAAACATTAAATAAGCCAACTATGGTTTAAGATTTTAAGGGGAGGGGGGGTGGGGGAACTGTTATGGGGGTAACCGGAAAATGCCATTTTCCTTATGTTAAATGCCATTTTTATTAAGGATGAAATGCGGAGAATAGCGCAGATTTTCAGGATAATGAGAATATTAAGGTACAATTACTTAGGGCTATCGTAATGCTGTGTATTCTAAGGAAGAAAAAAAACGCAAAGAATAAAGTCTAAACTTACTTTACTAAAAAAAAATCCCTTTATCTCCTTAATTAACTGTTAAGGCGTCAGATTTTTTTTCACTCCTTAATATATCTCTCTTTGAATAATGTGAACCTTTATGCAAAATATCAAACCTATATAAAGTTATAAAATTGAATACTTTAGAATATTCAAACTGGCTCGCCATATAACAGGACTTCAAACACTTGGGATGACTTTAAAAAATAGGTTAGTACCAACAAAAAATGCTTGAAGAATAGGCTAGTTTAGTATCAACAAAAATTGAAGATTAAGTTAGTATCAACAAAACTTGAAGAATAGGTTAGTATTGACAAATACCTGAAGAATAGGTTAGTATAAACAACAAATACTTGAAGAATAGGTTAGTATCAACAAATACCTGAAGAATAGGTTAGTATCAACAAATACCTGAAGAATAGGTTAGTATCAACAAATACCTGAAGAATATGTTAGTGTCAACAAATACTTGAAGAATAGGTTAGTGTCTACAACAAATACTTGAAGAATAGGTTAGTATAAACAAATTACCTGAAAAATAGGTTAGTATTGACAAATTAACCTGAAGAATAGGTTAGTATCAAGAAAACTTGAAGAATAGGTCAGAATAATCAAATATTTGAGAAGAATATCATTAGAAAGAATTTGCCTCCAAAAATTAAGCTTTATGCAAAGTTTTTAGCTCAATAAAAAATGTCAAATTTTGATCGGCATATGTTTGGTAACTAACATTTTGGTAACCTGACAATTTTGTAAAAAATGAGATATTTTTCACATCAGGTTTCATTGTGTATACAACTGGAGTTCACGATCAATAAACAGACGTCTGAATTCAGGAATGTTTAAGGTTCCTTTGGACACGAAATACAAAATCTTCAAGAAAAGCCCAAATTCATAAATTTGATGTTTTATGTTAAAATATTTCGTTAAAAATTCAGGATGGGTATTTTATGCAACAAGTGGCCGATAGATGGCAGTCAAAAAACTTACGAGTAGCATGGCGTGCCGGGACAACTATAGGCCAGCTTAGCCTACACCGGTAAACTGTACAAGATCTGTGTATATTAATAAGTCTGTGATTTGAAAATTTTAAAAAAATTGAGGCGCTGAACAAGTCTAGAATTAAACATTATATTCTTGATTCTATTTTTTTAGTTACAAAGAGTTGGGTTTACTGATGCTGGTTGTGATAATGGGTATGCTGATATTCAGTGGTTTGGCTTATGTATCAGAGAAAGATGAACAGGATACAGAGTTTATATCCATGCCTCAGGTATCCTTCTTATTTAGGAGTACTAATAGCAAGGTTGTATAATAAGGTTGGTTACTCTTAATGCGCTCCAATGTATTGAGCGCATCGAGACAACCTTGACTAATACTATCTTAAGTAGCTTGTCGTTGTCCTACAGAGAAACCTATAAACCTTTAGAATAGAAATACGACTGTTAGACAAAAATGTTGGTTTTAAATTGTCCAATAGAAATGAAACACAGAAATTGTGCACTGTGCAGTATACCCTGACCCACATAATTTCAACAAACTGGAAAAACTCTATGTATTATGACAAGATTAAATACACACAAGATTGCTTAAATGTCCTCTTTCTGTTCCAGGTTTGCATGGGTCTTATATGCAAGGTGGCCCACGACACATGACAGTTGGTGAATAATTTAAAATGTCTTCTTCCATAATTTGTTAAGTTGTTTAATACCAAAGAGAATTATAAGAATATTTAATAGTAGACATATTATACTAAAATTGATTTCAAAGTAAAATATATTTTAGTAAAATATTATATTGAACGAAAATAAATGCAAAAAGTCTTTAATATTTATAACAGTATATGGAAGAAGACAGTTCAAATTATTTACCAACTGTCATGTTTGTTTGTTAAATTATCAAACTAGGTACATGTTAAAAAGAAAATATAATTTTTTCAGAATTGATATCAATAAGAATTTAAATTTAGAGATAAAAAGTCCCTTCTTACATATTAAGCGAGAAGTTTTTTAAAGTTTAACTCTTTAACTGGTTGAAACACTGTAATTATTTACCAAAGGAATTGATTCGTTGCCACAAATTTTCTAATTTTTTATCTTTGCAACCTGATCGTGTAAAACTTATATATTAGATTTTTGATCTAACAGAATTCATTGGGTTGCAAGAATATAAGGATATAAGACTGAAATCCTTTCTTAAAGAAAACCTACAGTGGTCAGCGATTATATCAATACAATGAAGTCGACTTTTCCCTTTAAGTTTTGATTGTTAATAGGCTTTTTTTATTTTAAGTTTACAAGTAGTTAAAAAGAAGCTTTTTTAATTGGCAGCTTCGCTTTGTTTCCATGTGTATGTCTATGTGTATCCATGCTGTTCAAAAGTTTAATATAAATCAAATTTAAATCGAAAGTCGTCTTCATTGTATAGATATATGCGACGATGACTGTAGTTTTTTTTAAATACTTATATTTGTTCTAGGCTCTATACTGGGCTATTATAACTATGACAAGTGTAGGGTATGGAGATATAACTCCTAAAACCTGGTTTGGAAAACTAGTTGGATCAGGTCAGCATTATCTTTATATATTTCCTATTAGTGCTTAGGATCCGCAATGTTTTAGCTCCACAGGTCGAAATCCGAAAAATATTCGGATCCATGGAAGGGGATTTAGTTTTGTCACAAACTCAAATGTTCTAATCCCAACATCTTTCCAACGTGATGGTAGAGAACTTTGATATTTCAAACTTGAATAATTTAATCTGACAGAATTCATAGTTTGAAATATGTAAGGCTTATGACATTGTTGTGTATAAAATATAAAGGTTTAAACATGGGTTTGTGGCAATAATACAGTTCCTTAGGTCCATTTTGATATATTTTTATACGCATCTCCGTGTTAAAACAGAATGATTTCTAAGCACTTTCTACGAGGTGTTAAACCTACTGTATAAGAGAAACCTGTCTATTCAAAAGTTTCAAGCTCTTTAAAAGAAACCAATTTCGACAAATTCAAATTAGTTGAACTTATTCTTTAGCATCTCTGTTTTCAATTATAACTTCTCTAATTTAAGAGTTATTGAGATGAACAAAAATATTTTTTTTCTACTATGTAACCGGGTAAATTTGATTTTTGTATACTAGTCCTTAAAATTTAAACTAGTGGAGCTACAAGGTCTCAAAGTCGTGCTTATTCTGTCTAGTTCAGTGTTCAGGATAAAGAATAAAGACCGAGATATTAATATAAAACTTCGCATTTTACTTTAACATTGATCCTTGATATTTGTCAGGTTTCCGCACTGTGAGGTTTTTGCTTAGATTTAATCATTTTAAAGTGAAAATATACAGCTAGCTCAAATCCGGAAGCAAAAATATTTTCATACATTTTAAGATTTTTGCCTTTCAACCGTTTCATTTTTCTTTAAGAAAGTGATCATCACTTTTCATAATCAGTTAATTGAAAAGTTTAAGGAAAGGAATATACAGCTTAATTGGCCCTAGGTTTAAAGAGTGCTCTAAATTATTCTAAAAGGTTACTAATAGTACACAAAGAAAGAAAGAAAGAAAGAATGAAAGAAAAGAAAAAATAAAGATAGAAAAGAAAAAAGAAAGAAAGAAAAGAATAAAAGAATAAAAGAAGAAAGAAAAGAAAAAAAGAAGAAAGTAAGAAATAAAATAAATCTTTTTATTTTTATTATTTTTTTAGCATGTGCCATCTGTGGTGTGCTGTGTATCTCCCTACCCATCCCTATCATCGTGAACAACTTCAACAAGTTCTACGAGAAGGCCAAAATCGAGGAGGAGATACTCTCGAAGAAGAAGAAAGCTTCCTGGGAGGACGCAAAGCGAGGTGGTTTCTGAAATCTATGTGAAAGAAGGGGGGAGGGGGGGGGG
>NW_019396217.1:141599-162342 GCF_000591075.1 Eurytemora carolleeae
CCCATAGCCCCCCCCCCCACCCTCTGTGAACGCATCTTTGTCCATACACAGTTAAAAAAGTTAAACTATTTTACTCTTTATAATTTAATGTCTTTAAAATATTTGATTTTTGAAAAATTTATTTTAGGTGTGTTCCAAAATATCCATGATTCTTTTGATGAGATAGATTCTTCCGGTTTAGTTCCGTACACGGTACAATCAGAAAACGGTAGGGAAACCTTAAAAGGGTTTCATAAACCTTTGGGTTACACTTCCTATCCTGCATTAATATAGTTTTTTCTTTACAAAGACGAGGACTATTTTTATTTTCAATTAACCTTTCAACAGCAAACCTCTGTAAGATACCAAGGACTGGTAGAACAAACAAACAAAGACAATGATTACTTCATTTAAATCTGAAATACTGAATTTCCACAAAAGAAAACACCCCTCTCTTAAATCTTATGAATCTCAATGAAGTTTGTTTATTTGGACAGAATATCTCATTTAGTAATAAATGAAATTGTTCAAACCTCTTTAAAAATAACTAAAATGGTGCTGTACTGTAATTAAAATAACAAATTTTTACAATTTATTTAAATTTAAAATCTTCAATCTTTTGAATCTTAGCCATAGAACCCCTGGTCAAATATTACACTGTAAACTGGCCAAATTGCTCATTTCAATATAATTGGCAAGATTGCATTGTAATTTGTAAAAATATATTTAAGTTCTTCATTGTACATAGGCATGCGCTTCTTCCTTCACGCTTAGAAAATTCCTTATAGCGTATAATCTTTATACATGCCATTAAATTATATTTACAACAACTTTTAGTATTGTGGAAACACATTTGTGTTCTCCTCTGAAGGGACTAGGAATTATTTTTTGGGAACTAAGCCGGTTTTGGTACACTGTAAGGGTCCCCGGGGTAAAGTTTAGAATAGTCAAGTGACCCCTGGTAAATTCTGGAATACAGAAGGGAATCCTGTGATTGTAGCAGAATGTCCTGAGAATGGGGAACCATCCCTTCCAGAAGCAGAACCCAGGTCTCCCATCCTAACCTTTTATTCTCAACCTTTAGAATATTTAAACATGAAAACTCATAAAAGGGTCTTCCTCGAGGTTGTTTAATGCATACTCTCTATGAGCTCCAATACACTGGAAATGTTATGTTCAAAGCAATTATGGCGCAGTTTGCTTAGGGAGACGGTTTACGAGTACAACATGAAACTGGCCGGAGCACCTTGAAACCGTCTCCCTAGGCAGACTGCCCCATTATTAGTGACGTCGTTTGCAGATTTTAAATTTTCATTGCCTTAGTGACGACTTTTACCAAACAATAAAGCGAATCGAGAGTAAGCTTCCTACTTAACAACCTTGAACTTCCTGGAGTTAGTAATTGATCAAGCCAAGAAAAAAAGAGATTTAATATACCTGTCACCCCGTATTCATGTAAAATTACTCAAAATATATTTTTTGAAACTTATATTCCATCTTACAGCCCAAAAACGTTTTGAGACTCAGAATGATAAAAACTTTTAGCCAAAAATGTGTTTTTTTATAAATTGGAATGTCTGCTTGTTATATTTAAAACAGAAAAAAAAATTGTTGGACCAATCTATGCAAAGTTTCAAAACAAACAAACTTTGGAATTGAGTCTTTGCCACAAACTCTGATTTTCTAATCACTATATCTTTGGAACCAAATGTTGCAGACCTTAGATATTTCAAACTAAGAATTCTGTTAGATAAAATAATTTGGGTTTGAAATATTAAAGGTTTACAACATCGAGTTCTAAAGAAATTGAGGTTTAAATATTAGATTTTGTTCCAAAGACTCAATTCCTTTACCCGGTCTTTGAATAAAGATTTCAAATAAAAACTAGGGTATTTTGAGTATCTTAAAGTAGGCAAACAATTCCTTTAAGCTCGTGCATGGTGTTAAGAGCACATTTCAGCTTCTCAAATGTCTAAAAACTGGGCTTAGATGTAAATGAAAAGAATATTTGAAATACTGAACAAACATTTACTTTAATGAATTGGTAACAAGACTTTTCTGATTTCATCTGTTCAATGTATGAAAACCAAATCCCAGTTTAAGAGTGTATAAAGAAATTATATTTGATATGACTGTGTGTGAGAAATGTCCCTCCCAACTATCTGAAGATTGTTGCAAGTTTTACAATCTCCGGACCAAGTTAGGATTGTGGGTTTGGCAGAGGGTTGACAAGGGAGAGACAGAAGAGTCGATACAAAACCTTCTACTTTAACTACTCAAGATACAGAATAAAGCAACCTCGACACCAGTAGAGTAAGTAGTTAGATAACACTGTATTTTAGGTTAAAAAGGACTCTTCATATAACTGTGATGTAAACTTTTATAAAATTAGAATTAGAAAATACTCAAGAATATTATGATTATTGCACAAAGTAACATGTAATTATGCAATTATGTAAAGAAATTCATTTCAAAAATGCCAAAACAAAAATTTCACAACATGAAAAATCCCATGCATGTGAAAATTATATACATCAAACATTGTATGATTTTGTTAAACTTGATTTGCAGAAGTTATGTCAAGTTTAATTTTTAATTTTATATTCAAATATCTCAGGTCTAAGTATACACAAATCTAATCAATTTTTATGGAATTAAATGGTTTGCAAGTTTGAAACAAACTCTAATTTTCAAATGTAATATAAAAGGTAAACGGCATCAGGTTCTAAGATATAAGGAAGAAGTACTTAAAACATATCCCAAACATGTCCAACTTTGGCATAGGTTTTTTGACAAATTTCAGGTTCAAAGAAATTATATTAAACTAAACAATAAAGTAATTTTGAGTGTTAATCAATATTATTCTGAACCAAAAAAATAGAATCTAGGGACAAACTAGATTTTATAGAAAATCCTAGAAAGGAACTGAGTCTTTGCCACAAACTCTGAGTCATTTACATTCCATCTTGAAATTACATTGTAGAAGAGATCATAACATTTTTCTCATTATATCACACTTATCAAAAGCATTTCAAAATGACTAACATTTTGTGTTTTGTGTAAAAAATTGGAATATCCCTAACTTTTTTCCCCACAATTTAGGACAAAATGCTCGTAATTTTGATGGCTTTAACTAGTACAGCATTTGAAACAAAATGCGATGATTTTTTCCTAACCCTGTAAAGTATTTTGTGCATATTATTTTGGAGGTTTCTGATGTATCTTCCTTGTAATATATACAAGAAGATCCATGAGAAATGTCCTCAAGTTTAAATTGCCCTGAAACCAACATTAGATTTATGACTTATGCATGTTTTTCTTACATAACTTTCATGGGTGGAGAAGCATGAATATTTATCTGTGATGTTGGTGTTGGGATCAAGTAAAACAATGAATATATTTCTTCTCTATCCTCTATCAAGAAATCTCACTGAGATTATATCCCGGGTTTTGTTAAGGTCGATAACTTTTGTATCAGGCCTACTTTAGATCTTATTGTATTTTTTTGCTTAACAATATATTTTTTAATACTTTTTAAAATTTCTCCAAGAAATTATTTTGTAAAGTTTTCAAGTATCTCAAGATTTATCTCCTGGGAGTGAAAATATCTCAGTTTACTAGGAGTGAATTTACTTTCAAGCCACAGCTTATTTTTTTCAGTTGGTGAAGGAGAAATCTTATCTTTACCGTCTACATTTTCAGAGATAGTGTTTTAAAGGGAGTTACTAGCAAACAGAGGTTGTTTACATGAAAACTTAGTATTGCGAATCAAGTAATAAGGATTTATTTCAGACCAATACTGAATCCATATGTTGAATAATTGTTGAGTGAAAGTAAAAACTTGATTCAAAATGTTCTGCAGCATTTTCCAACCTGGAGATACTATACTTAGTATTCACTCATAAGTTTGTTAAGAAACATTATTGGTCTGAAATTCTTTTTCTACAATATTGTATTTTTAAACAAAAAAAACCATCAAATGCCATTTATTCCCTTTAAAGCATAATGTACAGTAGTTCCAGAAATTAATCTATTGAAAAAAAGTTTGCCTTGTCTGCACTATTTGGAGTCTTTTTCAATCTGATCTCTATGTTATAGTATCGAGGTTCCAAACAATAATGGCAAGAAGAAGAAAAAGATTGAGAAGAAGAAGTTTAGGATTTCTTCCAGACAAACCCAGGCGGATGGATCCAAACCTTAAGCAAAACAGGAAAAGGGGTAGGGGAATATCTTGCTTTGGGATCAGTCTAATCTCATCTCCAGACACAGAAATTTTACCTTTCGGACAGACAAAAGGGAATAGTCAGTACAATTTCTCGTTGCAAAGTGATAGTGAGACCCAGACTACTGTAGATGAGCAGAGCGCTGGGCAATGGATTATTGAAAAGCAAATAAACAGTGATAAAATCACACTAAACAATGTGTCCCACCATATTATAAATTTTGAAGAAAATTATGAACCACATGAACTTATATCTTTGAGCAATATAGATCCATTTACAAACTTGGATGGGAATCTGACACAAGAAAATGAAAGGTAGTGTTTACAGTTGGCTCACATGCAAATAGTATAATATTTTAAATTCAAGATCTTCCTTTGATTAAATCCTTCTTTTTTGGAAAGAACTACTTAAGTGGCGTGGGGTTAGTATTATTGCAAGAATTAACACTGTGTGAAATCTATATATAAATTTGGCTTGTCTGTCTGTTTGTTTGTTTGTTTGTCTGTCTGTTTGTTTGTATCCAATAAACGTCAAAACGGCTGAACCAATCGGGCCCAAATTTTTTGTGGGACATCTAGGGACCCCAGGGAAGGTTTATGAATGATCAAAATTTCAAATATTTGTCTCCATCAAAATTCGATCTTCATTAAAATTTTGAAAATCCACGAAATTTTTTGTGAAAATCCGCGAATTATTTTTGTTTTGTTTTACGATGTACACAAAGAGAACATGTTCACAATTAATTTAGAAGATGGGCGCGAAGCGCCCTCTAAGGCTAATAATTTAAATTTTCTAAAATTCTTTATTTAATCTGCACACCACTTTTAATGTTTTTCCTTGGGTTATCCCAACGTCGGAGTAAACAAATAAAACAGTATTTTTAAGGGAAGAGGTTGAGAGGAGGTGCATGAAGTGCAATTGTTCTCAACCATCTTAAAGACTGATTAGAGAAAAGTTGAAGTTGAATTCCTTATCTATTTATCTATTTATATATTTATGATACATGATGTGTATGAAGTGATATTAAATTATGCCTTTTCTTAAGATTCTTCATAAAGATTTCTGTATATTTTCTGTCAAATATTACAAGCTGCCCCCTACAAAATATTTAATAAACTCATTCTTGGAGTTTGATTTAAAACCTAATAATGTACGTATATATACAGGGTTACTCACAACAAAGGATGAGACTTCAGATACGATTGTATGAGATTTATATTGTCTGTTTCCTTATGTTTATGATTGTAAATTGGTTACTTTCTTTGCAAAATCATTTAATAAGCAAGTAAAAGATTGTGTTCCAAGTAGAAGACTTCATTAAACCTTGGAATCATCTTATTTAAAGTGTTTCAGGTCGTCTTTGCAGTCTTGTCTTTTGTGAGCAACCCTGTAGTTACTATTTTAGTTATTGACTATCTATAATAAAGTTACGCATCTGATTCTGTCCCTTAAAGGGAGTGGCTTGCAAGGAGGTGTTCATTTTCTTGGACACAAGTAGAGAACTGTTTTTTTCCTATCCAGTATCTTAATAAAAAATCAATTTGAATATTTTGAGAATTCTCTTTGCGTTTGTTAAAAGTTGCCAAAATAAAAGATAAATATTATTTAATATTATTGAGTTAAAAATATCTTCCGTTTGAAACTGATTTTTCTGAAAATGGTAATTTTATTTTACCACAGGGTAAAGTGGTTTTAGTAATATGTATTTCAAAAGAAAGTTATAGCATAACATATGGAATTGTTAAATTTCTTTGAGATAACCTGTCATAAAATATGAATTTTAGAAGCAGTTCGGTTGAAAAATCCAAACTGCTTTTTCTTTGTTTTTGTTGAAAAAAAGCAAACATAGATTTGTAATTTATTATGTAATAAAAGAGACACCTTAGAAAAAGTTGGTGGCTTGCATTCATCAGTTACACATCATAGAAACACTGTTAGGAAAAAAAATATTCGGTTCTTTATTAGTGCGTGATCTGAATGAAAGGGGTTCCAAGGCAGACACTCCCTTTGATTTTTAAAGGGCCTGAAGGTGTAATTTTGAGTGACTCTCCATTCATGAGTGGCAAGTCTGATTTACAACAAAAATTTTTTTTAAAGAAGAATTTAATTCCTTCTTTCTTTTCTTCTGCGTAAATCCTCAAAATACTTTATAAGAAAATTGCAATAAAAAAATTAAAAATAAGAGGGGTTGCTTCATCATATTTTCTTGGTCTACTGTTTAATCAGTACTTCTTTGAATCAGACATGCAACTCTATAATTAGAAAGTCATTAAAAATGACATCTATAGTCCTGTTAAGTGTAATTAAAAGCATGGAGAAGAATTGGTTAAAAATAAGTCCAACAAATATAGTATTTATTGTAGTTATACTTTTTGTTAATGATTAATCTGCTCAACTTCCAGTACAAAATGTCCAAATCTAAAAAATTAAAATGTATAAAATGAAGAATATTCTGAGTAAAAATAAAGTTTAAATCTATTATTAAGATTAATTTTGAGACAATAATTTGTGATTAGATGAACAGCAAGTTTTAAGTTAAAAGTATTTGCCTTCATGTAATTTAATCCTGATTAATGACAGATACCGTATAAGCTCCTTGACACTTTGTAATATTATGAAAACTTTAGAATGCTGAAATATATTCAATTAAATGATATTATAAACTGGAGGACAAAGTCTTTTTGAAAAAAGTCATTAAATAGATCCCATGTTAATCGGAATGCCCATATATAAGCAACAATGACTCCTTGACCACTTCTTTTGACAAATTATTATTGTAAAATAACATTTTTAAAATACAGGGTGTCTCACAAAAAACATGACAGTTGGTAAATAGTATTGAATGTCGTCTTCCCTACACTGTATTAGATATTAAAGGCTGTTTGCAGTTAATTTCGTTTAAAACATCGAATATATTTTACATTGAAGTTAATTTTACTATAATATGATTCCTATATAGTATTTTTATTACTGTCTTTGGTATTAAACAACTTTCTAAACTATTCACCAACTGACATGTTTCGTGGGACGCCTTGTATGTAAAACTACAAATTTTTTTTAAAAAATAGGTGACCTGAAACATTGGTTTTATTTATTTATCTAATTCATCTAATTTTTTCCAGAGTCTCATTAAAAATAATCTCCATCTTTGTGGGTATTTGAGTAGGTATAAACACGATATCAAGAATTATAGTGCTTTGAACAGGAAGTACATTTGATATATATTTTTGTCCAGATTAAAATAATGAAATATATTTCATTTTATTTTAAAATGTGAAATTAAACTTTTCTCTGACACATCAGGAGAATATCTTTATATCAATTAATCATCCCACTTTCATCTGGAATTCTAACCTGCAGGCTGCAGCTGCTCTCTTCAGTTCAAATAATTTAAAGGAAAAAACATTCACAATGTTTTATTTTCTACATAAAGCTGACATTTGAAAGATATTTTTTTTTGCTTTGTATTCAAATATTACAGTGATAACCAGAAAACTCTGTAAAAGGAAGACGATTTATAGACTCAAGTTGATGAGTTTAAATAGTCCAATGAGCTTGGGACACAGCAAGTGCACAGTGAACACAGACAAATTTCACTTAACAAGTGATTTAATAAGTGTCTGGTAAAACTTTTTGCTTAGTAACAACCTAAAAAACACAAGTATGGCGATAAAGTCGTCTTCCTATTTCAGAGTTTTCTGGTTATCACCGTACATATCACCGTACATATCACCGTACATATCACCGTACATATCACCGTATATATCACCGTACATATCACCGTACATATCACCGTACATATCACCGTACATATCACTGTACATATCACCGTATGTATGAAAGAAAATACAAATTATACTTTGAAGAAAACTAAAAATGCTATTGATTTGCTATAAGTTTATGAGAAGGTTTTTTTCTCTAACATTTATCGTTATTTCCTTTATTGCATTTATTGGCAATTTATAAAAACATAAATTTGGAAATATTAAAAAAGATAAGAAATAGTTGTAAAGTAATCTAGATTGGAGACCCAGCTTTGTCAGAAGTTTTCCCTAATAAAGTGAACCAATTCAACTCAACATTTCCCTAATAAAGTGAACCAATTCAACTCAACATTTTCCTAATAAAGTGATCAATTCAACTCAACATTTCCCTAATAAAGTGAACCAATTCAACTCAACATTTCCTTAATAAAGTGAACCAACTCAACTCAACATTTCCCTAATAAAGTGAACCAATTCAACTCAACATTTCCCTAATAAAATGAACCAATTCAACTCAACATTTCCCTAATAAAGTGAACCAATTTAACTCAACATTTTCCTAATAAAGTGAACCAATTCAACTCAACATTTTCCTAATAAAGTGAACCAATTCAACTCAACATTTCCCTAATAAAGTGAACCAATTCAACTCAACATTTCCCTAATAAAGTTAACCAATTCAACTCAACATNCAACTCAAGATTTTCCTAATAAAGTGAACCAATTCAACTCAACATTTTCCTAATAAAGTGAACCAATTCAACTCAGCATTTCCCTCATAAAGTGAACCAATTCAACTCAACATTTCCCTAATAAAGTGAACCAATTCAACTCAACATTTCCCTAATAAAGTGAACCAATTCAACTCAACATTCCGTAATAAAGTGAACCAATTCAACTCAACATTTCCCTAATAAAGTGAACCAATTCAACTCAACATTACCCTAATAAAGTGAACCAATTCAACTCAACATTACCCTAATAAAGTGAACCAATTCAACTCAACATTTCCCTAATAAAGTGAACCAATTCAACTCAACATTACCCTAATAAAGTGAACCAATTCAACTCAACATTACCCTAATAAAGTGAACCAATTCAAAACATTTCCTTGATATAAATTGAAAAATAATGCCGCTTGTAATTTTAAATTCAACTAATTTAAATTGGATTAGTTTTTAATTCTGAAAAGAGGGGGGGGGGGCTTTCTTACAATTTTTTAATCCATAGTATCTGTATGGCTTTTGTTTTATAATAGTCAAGCATTCAGGTTGGAATATATGTCACAGGAAAAAAGCTTCTGAAAAAAAACCTGGAAATAAAAACTTAGGTAAAAAAGTCCCCATTTTCTGAAGTCCTAAAACAAAATGTAACTGGAAATAAAGTCCTAGGTTTTAGATTCCTGAGACTTTTTTCCTGAAAAAGTCCTAGAAATAAAGTCACTAAATTTGTATAACGATTTATGAAGAAAAATGTTATACCACTTTTTAGTAAGATTTTTCGATATTTATCAGTTTTCTGTCGGTTCAAGTTTTCCTTTAAAGTGTAATATAAAATAGGCATCTATTCTTTAGTAGTACATTACCGAGATCTACACAGCCCTGAGTTTAAGGTGCAGACCAATATTATTCACAATGATACTCCTTAGTGATCAATAATATGGAAGATATAGCCGTTTGTGTAGATCAAAAGGTGTTTAATTCTGAACATTTCCTCCATTGTTTCAAATGTATAAACTCCGCAAGTCACTTTCCAGAGAAACCACAGTTATACCAATCTTTTTCAAAGAGAAAATTATGGATATCATGCATTCCTGGCATAGCTTTTACAGGTATTTTTACGTGCCTCTCTATAAACGGAAAAGATCAATTTAAATTAAATGTTTACAGTCCCATTAAGTTTTTTGTATTGTAAACCAATTTCTGTTAAAGCAAAAGAAACTATTTTCTGAAATGCCCCCACGTACTGCAGTATACAGATTGATCTTTGAGAGAGTGGAGCACACAACCTGTACAACTTTTAAAGCATTAGCGTACTTCCTCTGTAACCTCGTTGAGGGTAACCCTTGATCATAAACTGATCAGAATTATGGCTGTTCTCAATTTGAATTTTATAAAGCAAGAAGTCCTTGGGTCCGCAATAGCAAAATGTCGTCAAAGCAAATGTTTTTGACTCTTTCAACAAATAATTTGTTCAGTTATGTAAGAACAATTTTTCTCAGTTTAAACTTTAAATTAAATGCATAAAACGGATTCAAAAATACGATAATTTTTTTGGGGGCTCACTTTAGTTTTACTAAATGTTATTTTTTAGATTTAAACTACGAATGTAAAGTCATAAAAAAGGCAGTTTTGCCTAATTGGAAATATTCCTGTATATATATTTGCAACATTTTACCCAGCTGCTGCCTTGCTTTATCTGGAGGAGAATGTATTAGAATCATAAAAAATCTGAAACAAAACAATCAGCTGAAATAATTGTTGGCAAGATTATTTATTCGCCAACGTATAGGAAAAATATTGCTTTCGTGAACAAAAATATTTTATTAGTCTGATTCAAAAATTGAACGTGACGTAGATTTAAATTTGATTTAAAAGATTGTGGTAAAATAGAGAATATTTTTGAGCTGTGCAACGGCAGTATTAATAAGTAAGACGATACCTTACTTACCCCTCCAGAGTCCAGACTTATGGGCATATCAACATTACAAGGAGGAAGGCTAAGCCCTCAGCTGATAAAGTGGCGGCTACGTCAGCTGATAAAGTAGCGGCTACCTCAGCTGATAAAGTTGCGGCTACCTCAGCTGATAAAGTGGCGGCTACGGTTCCCTTAAGGGGGTAAAGGAACGGATCCGCAGCAATCAGAATGCCCTATCCCGAAAGATAACAACTAAAAAGACAATCCCTCCCCTAACCCCTTTTGAAAAAATAACTCATACGCCGTCAGTGGAAAGGTATTAAAAAATTATATTTATTTGAAATTGCGTGAAAAGAAGACCTACATGCAGTCCATGCAGTTACTGCTGGCTTGATTATCAAGAAATGCATTTTTCATTATATAGATATTATTATGCAGAGAAGATGAGGGTTTGGAGCGTATATTTTCTTATGTTCAGGGACTATTAGAGGCCGTTTTACACTTTTTTCTGGTTAATACCACTCTAATATATATTCTATCCTCTTTGATTATTCACTAAAATTATCATTTTTTTAAAACAATCATAATCTAATTTCTCTAGTCTCAGCAAATTCAAAACAAAATATGGTTTTTGTTCATTAAAAGATGTAATAATTACACCAGAATTTCGCACAAATTTAAATTCATCAAATTTAAGTGTCCAACTGCCAATGTCATTTACAAAGATACTTCTTATTCAATTTTTTAAAGTAATTTTTTCATACACCCTTAATGTCTAGCTAGCCATCAAATATCAAGTTTAGTTGGTTTTATTTTCTACACAAAAAGCTCCATTGAGCTTTAAGAAACGCCAGTCATTTTCAATGTTTACTTCTCAAGGTTGTATAATAAGGTTGATTACTCTCAATGCGCTCCAATGTACGGAAAATGTCGTCTCCTAAATCATAAGATTGATAGATAAAAACCTTTAATTATGTCTCTGGACGAAAGTGACGTCATATGAGGTTTTATCAATCTAAACTTAGGAGACGAAATTTTCCGTACAGTGGTGCTCATCGAAAGTAACCAACCTTATTATACAATCTTGATATTTCTCGAGTTCCAAGATTAATCCAATCTTGGAAAATATGAAGACGATATTCAATCCTAGCATAAATTATACAATTAGTTGTGTTTTCTAAAACAATACGATTCTTGTTATCTGTACATATAAAACTAGCTAAAGTGGCCGCCGGCGTTGGCCTTTGAAAAAAATTTCGAATTTAAAAAGAAAAAAATTTCCGCCTGTTATCTCCGGGGTACTCAATGGTATCTTTAAAAAATGTCAACAATTCGATCCAGCCGTTTGGCCAACTAAAACTAACATATTATATAGCTTCATTATATAGAGATAGCAATCTCTGTTTGATTGTGTCCAATCATAACTCAGAGATCCCGAATTGCCTCAAATTTTGGATAACTTGTTAGAACCAGGGGAAGGTTTTTTGTTTGGTTTAAAAATTGTGTTGATGTCCAGGCAAAGCTGGATTTCACAAGATAGCAATCAAACATTAGTTATTGAATAACACCTGTTCTGGGAGTAACGCATAAATAAAGATCATTTTTGAAATGCAAAAAAAACTGCAACACAAAAATGGAGGAATATTTGTTTAAACATTATATTTTTACATAAAAATATTTATTTCAAAATTACTTTAACGCAGTCTTTACTCTATGGTGTATGTATTGATAATCTAATGCTGTAAAAGTTTAAGAGATAATTTTTGTTTGTTTTTGGTTTCTTAAACTGTTCATTTTATTTGTGCCTTCTCTGCAAAAGTGGTGAACATTTCTTCGTATTAGAAACGATGGAAAATTACAGAAATAAACACTTTTCGAGTCAGAAAAACGACGTTATTTTTGTATTTATGTATCTTGGTTTAGTCTCCTGAATAAACCAGTTTGCAGGGTATATGTATCTTGGTTTAGTCTAATGAATAAACCAGTTTGCAGGGTATATGTATCTTGGTTTAATCTAAGAATAAACCAGTTTGCAGGGTATATGTATCTTGGTTTAGTCTAAGAATAAACCAGTTTGCAGGGTATATGTATCTTGGTTTAGTCTAATGAATAAACCAGTTTGGAGAGTATATGTATCTTGGTTTATTCTCCCAAATAAACCAGTGTGCAGGGTATTTAAATATTGGTTTAGTGAAATCTCCTGAATAAACTGCAATGTGCAGGGTATATAAATATTGGTTAAGTCTCCTGAATAAATCAGTGTGCAGAGTATATAAATATTGGTTTAGTAAGTCTCCTGAATAAACTAGTGTGCAGAGTATATAAATATTGGTTAAGTCTCCTAAATAAACCTGTGTGCAGAGTATATAAATATTGGTTTAGTCTCCTAAATAAACCAGTATGCAGAGCATATAAATATTGATTTAGTCTCCTAAACAAACCGTTGAGCAGGGTATATGAATATTGGCTAAGTCTCCTGAATAAACCAGTGTGCAGGGTATATAAATATTGGTTAAGTGAAGTCTCCTGAATAAACCAGTGTGCAGGGTATATAAATATTGGTTAAGTCTCCTGAATAAAACAGTGTGCAGGGTACATAAATATTGGTTAAGTGAAGTCTCCTGAATAAACCAGTGTGTAGAGTATATAAAAATTGGTTTAGTGAAGTCTCCTGAATAAACCAGTGTGTAGGGTATATAAATATTGGTTTAGTCTCCTGAATAAACCAGTGTGCAAGGTATATTAATATTGGTTAAGTGAAGTCTCCTGAATAAACCTGTGTTCAGGGTATATAAAAATTGGTTTAGTGAAGTCTCCTGAATAAACCAGTGTGTAGGGTATATAAATATTGGTTTAGTCTCCTAAATAAACCAGTGTGCAGAGTATATAAATATTGGTTAAGTCTCCTGAATAAACCAGTGTGCAGGGTATATAAATATTGTTGAAGTCTACTAAATAAACCAGTGTGCTGAGTATATAAATATTGGTTAAGTCTCCTGAATAAACCAGTGTGCAGGGTATATAAATATTGGTGAAGTCTCCTGAATAAACCAGTGTGCAGAGTATATAAATATTGGTTTAGTCTCCTAAATAAACCAGTGTGCAGAGTATATAAATATTGATTTAGTTTCCTAAATAAACCGTTGTGCAGGGTATATTAATATTGGTTTATACTCCTAAATAAACCGTTGTGCAGGGTATATAAATATTGGTTTATACTCCTAAATAAACCAGTGTGCAGGGTATATAAATATTGGTTTATACTCCTAAATAAACCAGTGTGCAGAGTATATAAATATTGGTTAAGTTTTTGAATAAACCAGTGTGCAGAGTATATAAATATTGGTTTATACTTTTAATAAACCGTTGTGCATAGTATATAAATATTGAGTCTAGGAGGCAAGATATCAATTATTTCTGTCTATATATATAATTATCCTTGAGGCTTGTAGTGGAGGAAAAAGGTTTAACTCGTACACTGCGCATATATTAAGTGATTAACTAGATAAAGTATAGAAAAAATCAAGAAGTGGGAGGGGTTAATGTAAACTGCAGAGGCCGTGATTATCCAACCGGAACCTTGAAACTAAGAAACCATAACATATTGCAAGGGTCTATAAAGTTAGAATTATTTAAAGATAATAATAAAATCGTCTTGCTTTTTAATTATATACTTAATGAATTTAAAATATTTAATTTTTTTGTGTAAAAAGTAATAACTG
The DNA here is from genome assembly GCF_000591075.1 of Eurytemora carolleeae. Classification (NCBI taxonomy): domain Eukaryota; kingdom Metazoa; phylum Arthropoda; class Copepoda; order Calanoida; family Temoridae; genus Eurytemora; species Eurytemora carolleeae. Next base: position 155,925 of record NW_019396217.1, read on the forward strand.
GGACAAAAATATCAAAATATATAATTGAATATAAGTTATAACGTAGAAAGACCAAAATTTGGAAATTACATTTTCTCGTAGTGAACAAATACAGGCATGAACACCCTTCCCCAGATATCTTTCTCTCTGTTCTAAACTTATAGTTGTCAATTCGTCTGAGCCTATGTGACTTGGGATTTAAAAACTGTTAATTTGGTTCTAATATCTATGAAATAACTAATTGCTTTTGCCTCAAAATCTAATCGTTAAACCCATATATATGTCAAACCTGTTATTTGAGATCTTTAATATTCCTAACGATAACTTCAACTGTCATCTAGTTTGGTATGTCAAAGGTAGTGTCGTTAATCGTAAATCGTTAAGGTTCGTTTTATTTGAAACACTTTTTTTCTATATAAAATTTTGACCTTGAGAATATAGAAAAACAAGCGCATAAAAACAATGGTTTTTGATTCGTTTTCCCATTTTTTCAGGATAAAAATATTGCAAAGTTTAACTACATACAGTTTTGAAGGGTTGAAAGCTTTAAAAACAACACTTTTCAAAATGTTTCCTCAGAATATTTCTATTTTTTCTCTTGATTAAACAGTCTGAATAAATTATATAGATTTGTCTCTGAAGTTTCACCTTTTGTAAACATATCCTTAAACCCTTATATTCCCAGGATTCGAGACTTTTTTGATGTGATTTCTAACCAGAGCGTAGTAAAAAAGCAGCTGGATGAGAAAAAGCTGGTGGATGAGAAAAAGCAGCTGGATGAGAAAAAGCAGCTGGATGAGAAAAAGCTGGTGGATGAGAAAAAGCAGCTGGATGAGAAAAAGCAGCTGGATGAGAAAAAGCTGGTGGATGAGAAAAAGCTGGTGGATGAGAAAAAGCTGGTGGATGAGAAAAAGCTGGTGGATGAGAAAAAGCTGGTGGATGAGAAAAAAGCTGGTGGATGAGAAAAAGCTGGTGGATGAGAAAAAGCTGGTGGATGAGAAAAAGCTGCTGGAAGTGAAGAAGCTTCTGGAAAGGAAGAAGCTGCTGGAAGTGAAAAAGCTGTTGGATGAGAAAAAGCTGCTGGAAGTGACGAAGCTTCTGCAAGGGAAGAAGCTGCTGGAAGTGAAAAAGCTGTTGGACCAGCTGGGACTGAGGAAGCTGCTGAAATTGAAGGAACTGCTGGGACTAAAAAACTATTGGATCTGAAAAACTGCTGCACTAGTGAAAGCTGTTGGACTACTTGAAGTCACAGTCTCCGGTTTTAGGAGACCAGCCTTGTTGTTAAGGACTTTTTTACTTGTGGAAATGCATTTCTGTGGCATTGATACACTTTTCCCGCCATAAAAGTCTATTTTTCATTGAGCTGTCGCAACATTGTCAGCTGCAGCAGATACAGAATATTGACGGAATGAGTGGAAGGTAAAAATCTTGATGCTGCTAAACCTCTCCTAAACAAGATTCATCGACTCACAGTATCTAAGCCCACCAAAGAATACTAGGATTAATACTTACTTCATAACCAGCCAATAAACCCTTGAGAGGGCCTTGCTGTTCTCAAACATCTGCACTTTATTTGTAGAAAAGATATCTGACTTGTGTATAATATTGGTTTTAGAGGATTTCAGGAGACTAGGTATTCTGGGGAAAAACTTCACATATGATCCATATTACCCCTTGATGGTTGAATTTATCATGCTGTAAGTAGTCCACACTCCACATGGTTGATGAAACCATATCCTTTCTGGCCTGAGGTGCCTGAAGTAGACATGAGAACACTCCTATTTGGTTGGCACTTGGCATCTTAGTTTTAAACTCCACCGAGTTTGTTGAAGCAGTCTAAAGGAGTTGAGTTTTTGCCACAAAGTCTGATTTCCTAATCTCTATATCTTTGTAACCCAATGTCGTAGACCTTAGATATTTCAAACTATTAATACTTATAGATAAAATGATATAAGTTTGAATATCAAAGGTTTGCACCATCTGGTTTCACAGATATTGGGATCAGAAGATTTGAGTTTGTGGCTGTTCTTTGTAAAGTAAATCCACCAGCAAGTAAAGTGTTAAGCTAGATAGAGGTTAAAATGGAGGAAAAGTTCTGAATCGTGTTTTAAAAATAAAAATTTCCGCATGACCAGCTCTACTTTCAAAGTTTCAGCTCGTATCTATTAACTTAAATACAGACCTAAGTGTTATTTTAAAATCTTCATTTTTTAAAAGAATCTGTTAAATCATTCTTAAATATGTTTTTACCTTTATACAGGAGTCTGCATATCATAGTTGAGAGCTAAACTATTTTTCTATGATGATTATTTTCTTGTTTTCGTTGTCGATTTTTTAACAATTTCTTGTTGAGTATATTTTCTTCCGTCAAAAATAGAGTTCACTTTGCTGTGAATATAGAAAATGTATCCTAACCTAATCTGAAAAGAGTATACATATACGTAATTTTTGGTCGTCTTCCATACTGTATTATTTATAAAGATTAAAAAAAACTAGTTGATTTTATAAAGTATAATCAAAGTATCCTTTCTATGTCAAAAAAATTATTTCTCTTTCTAGTTCCCTGATTTTACTTTATGATCTATTTTAGATTTTTGCCATTAGCTGAGTATTTTTTAATCAAAAATCTATGTCTGATTATAACTCCTGAACCCCTGGAGCAATTTGCGTCAAATTTTTATTGGGGAACTCGAGAGAACCGCAGAAATGTTTTTATCGGGAAAAATTGCAAAGATCGTAATTTACGACCAAGCGCGGGTGAACGGCGTAAGTAACTATCTGAACTTTCCAAAATGTAATCTTTAGTCATATATTTGAACTAAGTCGTATTTGATTAAATGGTGTATACAGTATTTTAAAGCGGGCGTACAGATACTTTATAGAATATAAGGGATTTGTAACCAGAGGTTTCATAAATGGAGTTAAATATTTTTGTTAAATATTATAATACAAAATTGATATTAAAAATCTCATATATTTACTTTATGATTCTTTTAATCTTAACATTTTCTATAATTAGATGTAAATCAACACAAAGATATATGGTATACATAAAAAGAAAACGTGAGGTTCCGATCATCGATCTTTAAGACTCCTTATTTGTATACCATTTGTCCTGAGTTTCTCTGACTGCATGAGTTTGATAAAGTGTGTGTGATGATATGATCTAAAAACCTAAACCACCAAGTATCCTGGGGCTAGGAGTAGATATGGGCGTAGCATTGAGGCCGTTTCAAAACATTCAAGTTTATTTTGCAATAAAAGTAATTTATTTGCAAAATTGTATTCTTGATAGGTTTGTTTTAATTAATTGATTAATTTTTACTCTGGTCAAAGATATTAACAAAAAGTTCAAAACGATTTATCAAAAGAAAAATATTGCATAATGTAAAAAAGCAAACTTGTCCAGTATGCAATTTTAATATAGGATTCACATTTCAGATTTGTCTGGAGCCTCTTAAAAGTCTAACAACTTTAAATATATGAAAACCGTTCTCAAAACTATTCCTATCGCTGGTTAGGAGTAAGGTATCACCAGCTGCAAGGTGTCTTAATTCACCTGGAAATTAAGTGACAATTTTCAGATCGTCTTCTCTATTTAAATTTAGCCTGTCTGGGTGTCTGTTAGTTTGTATCCAATAAACGTCAAAACGGCTGAATCGATCAGGCCCAAATTTTGTGTGGGACCTCATGTTGCCCCAGGTAAGGTTTATGGTCAATCAGATTTTAAATATGAAATCTTAAAATATTTTTATCTTAAATTATTTAATTTTGTAAAATTTTTAAAATGCGCGAAAAATATTATGAAATCCGCAAATTTAAAAAAGAATTTATACTGTACAAAGAGAAGATGCTTGCAGTTAAAGCCACAATTAAAAGTTGAAAAAGAAGATGGGTGCGAAGCGCCCTAAAAGCATAGTTTCAATAAATTATTAATTTATTAATTAAAACATTATGAGAAAATTGTAATCCGTAGGATTTTCGTCTGCTAGAGTTTAAAATTAGTTTTTTTACGTTTTGATTGCATACGGTTGTACTTAGTATAAAAAGAAAATTCTTGTATACAAACGAGACATTACAGACACATCATTGCAGCCTTTTTCCGTTTTCATTAAATGAACTCTGAAGACATAATTTTATTATGACTTTTAAAATGAGGAATTAAAATTTTTAACAAAATTTAACAAACACGATCTCTAATTCGTCACGATAAATTCGTATGTTCATTTGTAGCTTAGGAAAGGCGTACTCACCCCGCATTTCTGGTTTGTACTGTTAGGAAATATTCTCTGTTTTTTAGTTTGTCAAGCCACCAAAGTAAAATATAAAACAGGCGGATTCAAATTTGCCCAGGGGAAAAATGTGTGACTGCGGCGCCCGGGGAGTAAATTCTGTGACTCGCAGTTTAAAATTCAGGGCTCATGGTGGACAAAAAACCTCTACCTCGTTAGCCTCGCTATCTACTTATACCTATAATTTCCAATGATTTGCAACTGTAGAAAACAAAGACAAAAGACAAATAAAACATAAGAATACCCTGGAGGTTTCTAGTGTAGAAGTACTATACTCAAATATTGGAAGTATGCCGAGTACAATAAGCCCTGAGATACGTGTGCATATTGTGCTTTATGCAATACATACAAATATATTTATGTAAATATATCCTCTAAATATCGCTAGTTATAAACTGCGTTATCCAAAAATATTCCCATTGTGAGACAGCTTGAAAAAAACCGCCATTGTTCTCCAAAAGCTAATAAAAGAGGAAAAAATGTATCAAATAAAAATGTCTTCTTTTTTATCTAATAACAGTTGACAAAGATATTAATTGAATTTAGGACAAATTCAGAGGTGTACAACGGGGGGGGANTTGGGCTCACCCCCCCCCCTTGGATAAAAAGAAAGAAAATTATGCCCCGCCCCCCCCCCCTTGACAAATTCCTATATACATTATACGCCCCTGACAATTTTATGGGGAAAAATTATTTTAGAAAAATGAGAAAGTAGCCTTTTTGTGCCTTTCGTTTCAGTTTCAATCCTACAGTATTAAATGGGTTCATGAAAGAATATCAGGTGGTTCGAGGACAACAAATGTATCTTCATGAAAAGTGAAAATTAAATTGATGCTTTAAATGTTTTATAATCTTTAGTTGATTACACCATACCCTGGCCAAGATGTCAGAGATTCAAATGTATATTACCCGCCCATCAACTAGACATCTTTTACAAGGTAGTTAGATCTAATTAAATAGAATAAATAACATGATTATGCTAAGGATGATTAGCAAATATATTTAAGTCGTAACTTTTGTCCTTTGTTCTTGTTCGTCAGATTTAGCTAAGTTTTAAATAGGGTGTCCCAATAAAAATCGTCTTTGATTTCCAATAATGAATAAATAAAATAAAGCGCATCAAAAAAAGATTCAACGTCTAATAAGCTTTCCAAAATGGGGTCTACCTTCTTTGTATCTTTAAAATTGACGGAGATATTAAACATTTTAAAAGTTTTGTTGATTTTTGATTAACTGGAATCTGGACAAATTTCCTAATATCGCCGTCAATCTTGAAGGTAAACAAATTGTAGACCACATTTTGGAAAACCCGAGACTTCTAGTTTCTGGTGTTAAATGTGATTCTACAAAGTTATATTTACGAAATAATCCCAGTTGGAACAAAGACGATATAGTAGTCCTCATTTAATTCCCATGTTTATTGGGACAGCCTGTAGGTAACTCTGCAGATTGTGAGATCAGCAGCTGTTCTTTACAGATTATATATTTCATCCCTAGATGTCTACATAATCTTCGATTCCATCATTTTTAATTACAAGTTTTAACCATTAATATCAAGTTCAGGTGATGTAGATTCAAAAGTTTCTAACTCTAACCTTTCAGAGTAGTTGTGCGCTAATCTCTTTATATAAAGTAGTAATCTCTGTTTGTCTGTTTGTATGTCCAATCATAACTCATGAACCCCTTGACCGAAATGCCTTAAATTTTGATTGGGGAACTCGGTAGAACCACGGGAATGTTCTCCATAGTTTTTAGGTTTATTTTGTTCTTAAAAATGGAAAAAACTGATCTTAATGTCATTTACACATATATTTTTATCTCTGAGTTACAGCGTTAAATTCTAATTTAAACTTGAAATTTGTTCCACGGTTTTTGTTAATCAAGGAAAGAAACTGACATTTCAACCTATTTTTGAATTATTTACAGGAATGGGAAATTTTTTGAATGTTTGATTATAAATATCCCCCCCCCATCCATCCTCCCTACTCCTTACCTCCTTTTCTCTTCTCCCTACCTCCCTACCTCCCTACTTCCCTACCTCCCTACTCCCTACTTCCCGACCTCCCTACCTCCCTACCTCCCTACTCCCTACTTCCCTCCCTCCCTACCTTCCTACCTCCACCTCCCTACCTCCCTACCTACCTCCC